>NW_026689738.1:22500-47657 GCF_943734765.1 Anopheles ziemanni | reverse complement strand
GATGCTGTATTAAGATGGGAGACGTAGGAGATCAAGATGCATCCCCATGCAGCATCCCATTCATCTCCCAGCATCCTAACATATGAATTTCTATGAATTTATGAAAAATCGACTAAGTCCGAGATGGCTTTAAGTAGGGATGCTGTATTAAGATGGGAGATGTAGGAGATCAAGATTCATCTCTATGCAGCATCCCATTCATCTCCCAGCATCCTAACATATGAATTTCTTAGAATTTATGAAAAATCGACTAAGTCCGAGATGCCTTTAAGTAGGGATGCTGTTTAGAGATGAGAGATGTAGGAGATCAAGATTCATCTCCATGCAGCATCCCATTCATCTCGCAGCATCCTAACATATGTATTTCTTAGAATTTATGAAAAATCGACTAAGTCCGAGATGGCTTTAAGTAGGGATGCTGTATTAAGATGGGAGATGTAGGAGATCAAGATGCATCTCCATGCAGCATCCCATTCATCTCGCAGCATCCTAACATATGAATTTCTATGAATTTATGAAAAATCGACTAAGTCCGAGATGCCTTTAAGTAGGGATGCTGTATTAAGATGGGAGATGAAGAAGATCAAGATTCATCTCCATGCAGCATCCCATTCATCTCCCAGCATCCTAACATATGAATTTCTATGAATTTATGAAAAATCGACTAAGTCCGAGATGCCTTTAAGTAGGGATGCTGTATTAAGATGGGAGATGTAGGAGATCAAGATTCATCTCCATGCAGCATCCCATTCATCTCCCAGCATCCTAACATATGAATTTCTTAGAATTTATGAAAAATCGACTAAGTCCGAGATGCCTTTAAGTAGGGATGCTGTATTAAGATGGGAGATGAAGAAGATCAAGATTCATCTCCATGCAGCATCCCATTCATCTCCCAGCATCCTAACATATGAATTTATATGAATTTATGAAAAATCGACTAAGTCCGAGATGGCTTTAAGTAGGGATGCTGTATTAAGATGGGAGATGTAGGAGATCAAGATTCATCTCCATGCAGCATCCCATTCATCTCCCAGCATCCTAACATATGAATTTCTATGAATTTATGAAAAATCGACTAAGTCCGAGATGGCTTTAAGTAGGGATGCTGTATTAAGATGGGAGATGTAGGAGATCAAGATTCATCTCCATGCAGCATCCCATTCATCTCCCAGCATCCTAACATATGAATTTCTATGAATTTATGAAAAATCGACTAAGTCCGAGATGCCTTTAAGTAGGGATGCTGTATTGAGATGAGAGATGTAGGAGATCAAGATTCATCTCCATGCAGCATCCCATTCATCTCGCAGCATCCTAACATATGAATTTCTATGAATTTATGAAAAATCGACTAAGTCCGAGATGCCTTTAAGTAGGGATGCTGTATTGAGACGGGAGATGTAGGAGATCAATATTCATCTGCATGCAGCATCCCATTCATCTCGCAGCATCCTAACATATGTATTTCTTAGAATTTATGAAAAATCGACTAAGTCCGAGATGCCTTTAAGTAGGGATGCTGTATTGAGATGAGAGATGTAGGAGATCAAGATTCATCTCCATGCAGCATCCCATTCATCTCGCAGCATCCTAACATATGAATTTCTATGAATTTATGAAAAATCGACTAAGTCCGAGATGGCTTTAAGTAGGAATGCTGTATTGAGATGAGAGATGTAGGAGATCAAGATTCATCTCCATGCAGCATCTCATTCATCTCCCAGCATCCTAACATATGAATTTCTTAGAATTTATGAAAAATCGACTAAGTCCGAGATGCCTTTAAGTAGGGATGCTGTATTAAGATGGAGATGAAGAAGATCAAGATTCATCTCCATGCAGCATCCCATTCATCTCCCAGCATCCTAACATATGAATTTATATGAATTTATGAAAAATCGACTAAGTCCGAGATGGCTTTAAGTAGGGATGCTGTATTAAGATGGGAGATGTAGGAGATCAAGATTCATCTCCATGCAGCATCCCATTCATCTCCCAGCATCCTAACATATGAATTTCTATGAATTTATGAAAAATCGACTAAGTCCGAGATGCCTTTAAGTAGGGATGCTGTATTGAGATGAGAGATGTAGGAGATCAAGATTCATCTCCATGCAGCATCCCATTCATCTCGCAGCATCCTAACATATGAATTTCTATGAATTTATGAAAAATCGACTAAGTCCGAGATGCCTTTAAGTAGGGATGCTGTATTGAGACGGGAGATGTAGGAGATCAATATTCATCTGCATGCAGCATCCCATTCATCTCGCAGCATCCTAACATATGAATTTCTATGAATTTATGAAAAATCGACTAAGTCCGAGATGGCTTTAAGTAAGGATGCTGTATTGAGATGAGAGATGTAGGAGATCAAGATTCATCTCCATGCAGCATCCCATTCATCTCCCAGCATCCTAACATATGAATTTATATGAATTTATGAAAAATCGACTAAGTCCGAGATGGCTTTAAGTAGGGATGCTGTATTAAGATGGGAGACGTAGGAGATCAAGATGCATCTCCATGCAGCATCCCATTCATCTCCCAGCATCCTAACATATGAATTTCTATGAATTTATGAAAAATCGACTAAGTCCGAGATGGCTTTAAGTAGGGATGCTGTATTAAGATGGGAGATGTAGGAGATCAAGATTCATCTCTATGCAGCATCCCATTCATCTCCCAGCATCCTAACATATGAATTTCTTAGAATTTATGAAAAATCGACTAAGTCCGAGATGCCTTTAAGTAGGGATGCTGTATTGAGATGAGAGATGTAGGAGATCAAGATTCATCTCCATGCAGCATCCCATTCATCTCGCAGCATCCTAACATATGTTTTTCTATGAATTTATGAAAAATCGACTAAGTCCGAGATGCCTTTAAGTAGGGATGCTGTATTGAGACGGGAGATGTAGGAGATCAATATTCATCTCCATGCAGCATCCCATTCATCTCGCAGCATCCTAACATATGAATTTCTATGAATTTATGAAAAATCGACTAAGTCCGAGATGGCTTTAAGTAGGGATGCTGTATTGAGATGAGAGATGTAGGAGATCAAGATTCATCTCCATGCAGCATCCCATTCATCTCCCAGCATCCTAACATATGAATTTCTATGAATTTATGAAAAATCGACTAAGTCCGAGATGGCTTTAAGTAGGGATGCTGTATTGAGATGGGAGATGTAGAAGATCAAGATTCATCTCCATGCAGCATCCCATTCATCTCGCAGCATCCTAACATATGTTTTTCTTAGAATTTATGAAAAATCGACTTAGTCCGAGATGCCTTTAAGTAGGGATGCTGTATTAAGATGGGAGATGAAGAAGATCAAGATTCATCTCCATGCAGCATCCCATTCATCTTGCAGCATCCTAACATATGAATTTCTTAGAATTTATGAAAATCGACTAAGTCCGAGATGCCTTTAAGTAGGGATGCTGTATTAAGATGGGAGATGTAGAAGATCAAGATTCATCTCCATGCAGCATCCCATTCATCTCGCAGCATTATAACATATGAATTTCTTAGAATTTATGAAAAATCGACTAAGTCCGAGATGCCTTTAAGTAGGGATGCTGTATTAAGATGGGAGAAGAAGTAGATCAAGATTCATCTCCATGCAGCATCCCATTCATCTCGCAGCATCCTAACATATGAATTTCTTAGAATTTATGAAAAATCGACTAAGTCCGAGATGCCTTTAATAAGGGATGCTGTATTGAGATGGGAGATGTAGGAGATCAAGATTCATCTCCATGCAGCATCTCATTCATCTCGCAGCATCCTAACATATGAATTTCTATGAATTTATGAAAAATCGACTAAGTCCGAGATGCCTTCAAGTAGGGATGCTGTATTAAGATGGGAGATGAAGAAGATCAAGATTCATCTCCATGCAGCATCCCATTTATCTCCCAGCATCCTAACATATGTTTTTCTTAGAATTTATGAAAAATCGGCTAAGTCCGAGATGCCTTTAAGTAGGGATGCTGTTTTGAGATGGGAGATGAAGAAGATCAAGATTCATCTCTGTGCAGCATCCCATTCATCTCGCAGCATCCTAACATATGTTTTTCTTAGAATTTATGAAAAATCGACTAAGTCCGAGATGCCTTTAAGTAGGGATGCTGTATTAAGATGGGAGATGAAGAAGATCAAGATTCATCTCCATGCAGCATCCCATTCATCTCGCAGCATCTTAACATATGTTTTTCTTAGAATTTATGAAAAATCGACTAAGTCCGAGATGCCTTCAAGTAGGGATGCTGTATTAAGATGGGAGATGAAGAAGATCAAGATTCATCTCCATGCAGCATCCCATTCATCTCGCAGCATCCTAACATATGAATTTCTTAGAATTTATGAAAAATCGACTAAGTCCGAGATGCCTTTAAGTAGGGATGCTGTTTTGAGATGGGAGATGAAGAAGATCAAGATTCATCTCCATGCAGCATCCCAATCATCTCCCAACATCCTAACATATGTTTTTCTTAAAAGTTATGAAAATTCGACTAAGTCCGAGATGCCTTTAAGTAGGGATGCTGTTTTGAGATGGGAGATGAAGAAGATCAAGATTCAACTCCATGCAGCATCCCATTCATCTCGCAGCATCCTAACATATGTTTTTCTTAGAATTTATGAAAAATCGACTAAGTCCGAGATGCCTTTAAGTAGGGATGCTGTATTAAGATGGGAGATGAAGAAGATCAAGATTCATCACAATGCAGCATCCCACTCATCTCGCAGCATCCTAACATATGTTTTTCTTAGAATTTATGCAAAATCGACTAAGTCCGAGATGCCTTTAAGTAGGGATGCTGTATTAAGACCGGAGATGAAGAAGATCAAGATTCATCTCCATGCAGCATCCCAATCATCTCGCAGCATCCTAACATATGAATTTCTTAGAATTTATGAAAAATCGACTAAGTCCGAGATGCCTTTAAGTAGGGATGCTGTATTAAGATGGGAGATGAAGAAGATCAAGATTCATCACAATGCAGCATCTCACTCATCTCGCAGCATCCTAACATATGTTTTTCTTAGAATTTATGAAAAATCGACTAAGTCCGAGATGCCATTAAGTAGGGATGCTGTATTAAGATGGGAGATGGAGAAGATCAAGATTCATCTCCATGCAGCATCCCATTCATCTCGCAGCATCCTAACATATGTTTTTCTTAGAATTTATGAAAAATTGACTAAGTCCGAGATGCCTTTAAGTAGGGATGCTGTATTAAGACCGGAGATGAAGAAGATCAAGATTCATCTCCATGCAGCATCCCAATCATCTCCCAGCATCCTAACATATGTTTTTCTTAAAAGTTATGAAAATTCGACTAAGTCCGAGATGCCTTTAAGTAGGGATGCTGTTTTGAGATGGGAGATGAAGAAGATCAAGATTCATCTCCATGCAGCATCCCATTCATCTCGCAGCATCCTAACATATGATTTTCTTAGAACTTATGAAAAATCGACTAAGTCCGAGATGCCTTTAAGTAGGGATGCTGTATTAAGATCGGAGATGAAGAAGATCAAGATTCATCTCCATGCAGCATCTCATTCATCTCGCAGCATTATAACATATGTTTTTCTTGGAATTTATAAAAAATCGACGAAGTCCGAGATGCCTTTAAGTAGGGATGCTGTATTAAGATGGGAGATGAAGAAGATCAAGATTCATCTCCATGCAGCATCCCATTCATCTCGCAGCATCCTAACATATGAATTTCTTAGAATTTATGAAAAATCGACTAAGTCCGAGATGCCTTTAAGTAGGGATGCTGTATTGAGATGGGAGATGAAGAAGATCAAGATTCAACTCCATGCAGCATCCCATTCATCTCGCAGCATCCTAACATATGTTTTTCTTAGAATTTATGAAAAATCGACTAAGTCCGAGATGCCTTTAAGTAGGGATGCTGTATTGAGATGGGAGATGAAGAAGATAAAGATTCATCTCCATGCAGCATCCCACTCATCTCGCTGCATCCTAACTTATGTTTTTCTTAGAATTTATGAAAAATCGACTAAGTCCGAGATGCCTTTAAGTAGGGATGCTGTATTAAGATGGGAGATGAAGAAGATCAAGATTCATCTCCATGCAGCATCCCATTCATCTCGAAGCATCCTAACATATGTTTTTCTTAGAATTTATGAAAAATCGACTAAGTCCGAGATGCCTTTAAGTAGGGATGCTGTATTAAGATGGGAGATGAAGAAGATCAAGATTCATCACAATGCAGCATCCCACTCATCTCGCAGCATCCTAACATATGTTTTTCTTAGAATTTATGCAAAATCGACTAAGTCCGAGATGCCTTTAAGTAGGGATGCTGTATTAAGATGGGAGATGAAGAAGATCAAGATTCATCTCCATGCAGCATCCCAATCATCTCCCAACATCCTAACATATGTTTTTCTTAAAAGTTATGAAAATTCGACTAAGTCCGAGATGCCTTTAAGTAGGGATGCTGTTTTGAGATGGGAGATGAAGAAGATCAAGATTCAACTCCATGCAGCATCCCACTTATCTCGCAGCATCCTAACATATGTTTTTCTTAGAATTTATGAAAAATCGACTAAGTCCGAGATGCCTTTAAGTAGGGATGCTGTATTGAGATGGGAGATGAAGAAGATCAAGATTTATCTCTATGCAGCATCCCATTCATCTCCCAGCATCCTAACATATGTTTTTCTAAGAATTTATGAAAAATCGACTAAGTCCGAGATGCCTTTAAGTAGGGATGCTGTATTAAGATGGGAGATGGAGAAGATCAAGATTCATCTCCATGCAGCATCCCATTCATCTCGCAGCATCCTAACATATGTTTTTCTTAGAATTTATGAAAAATCGACTAAGTCCGAGATGCCCTTAAGTAGGGATGCTGTATTAAGATGGGAGATGAAGAAGATCAAGATTCATCTCCATGCAGCATCCTATTCATCTCTAAGCATCCAAACATATGTTTTTCTAAGAATTTATGAAAAATCGACTAAGTCCGAGATGCCTTTAAGTAGTGATGCTGTATTAAGATGGGAGATGAAGAAGATCAAGATACATCTCCATGCAGCATCCCATTCATCTCCCAGCATCCTAACATATGAATTTCTTAGAGTTTATGAAAAATCGACTAAGTCCGAGATGCCTTTAAGTAGGGATGCTGTATTAAGATGGGAGATAAAGAAGATCAAGATTCATCTCCATGCAGCATCCCATTCATCTCCCAGCATCCTAACATATGTTTTCTTAGAATTTATGAAAAATCGACTAAGTCCGAGATGCCTTTAAGTAGGGATGCTGTATTAAGATGGGAGATAAAGAAGATCAAGATTCATCTCCATGCAGCATCCCATTCACCTCGCAGTATCCTAACATATGTTTTTCTTAGAATTTACGAAAAATCGACTAAGTCCGAGATGCCTTTAAGTAGGGATGCTGTATTAAGATGGGATATGAAGAAGATCAAGATTCATCTCCATGCAGCATCCCATTCATCTCGCAGCATCCTAACATATGAATTTCTTAGAATTTATGAAAAATCGACTAAGTCCGAGATGCCTTTAAGTAGGGATGCTGTATCGAGATGGGAGATGAAGAAGATCAAGATTCATCTCCATGCAGCATCCCATTCATCTCGCAGCATCCTAACATATGTTTTTCTTAGAATTTATGAAAAATCGACTAAGTCCGAGATGCCTTTAAGTAGGGATGCTGTATCGAGATGGGAGATGAAGAAGATCAAGATTCATCTCCATGCAGCATCCCATTCATCTCGCAGCATCCTAACATATGAATTTCTTAGAATTTATGAAAAATCGACTAAGTCAGAGATGCCTTTAAGTAGGGATGCTGTATTGAGATGGGAGATGTAGGAGATCAAGATTCATCTCCATGCAGCATCCCATTCATCTCGCAGCATCCTAACATATGAATTTCTTAGAATTTATGAAAAATCGACTAAGTCCGAGATGCCTTTAAGTAGGGATGCTGTATTGAGATGGGAGATGGAGAAGATCAAGATTCATCTCCATGCAGCATCCCATTCATCTCCCAGCATCCTAACATATGAATTTCTATGAATTTATGAAAAATCGACTAAGTCCGAGATGGCTTTAAGTAAGGATGCTGTATTGAGATGAGAGATGTAGGAGATCAAGATTCATCTCCATGCAGCATCCCAATCATCTCGCAGCATCCTAACATATGTATTTCTTAGAATTTATGAAAAATCGACTAAGTCCGAGATGGCTTTAAGTAGGGATGCTGTATTAAGATGGGAGATGTAGGAGATCAAGATGCATCTCCATGCAGCATCCCATTCATCTCGCAGCATCCTAACATATGAATTTCTATGAATTTATGAAAAATCGACTATGTCCGAGATGCCTTTAAGTAGGGATGCTGTATTAAGATGGGAGATGTAGGAGATCAAGATACATCCTTATGCAGCATCCCATTCACTACGCAGCATCCTAACATATGAATTTCTATGAATTTATGAAAAATCGACTAAGTCCGAGATGGCTTTAAATAGGGATGCTGTATTGAGATGGGAGATGTAAGAGATCAAGATTCATCTCAATGCAGCATCCCATTCATCTCGCAGCATCCTTACATATGTTTTTCTTAGAATTTATGAAAAATCGTCTAAGTCCGAGATGCCTTTAACTAGGGATGCTGTATTTAGATGGGAGATGAAGAAGATCAAGATTCATCTCCATGCAGCATCCCATTCATCTCGCAGCATCCTAACATATGTTTTTCTTAGAATTTATGAAAAATCGACTAAGTCCGAGATGCCTTTAAGTAGGGATGCTGTATTAAGATGGGAGATGTAGGAGATCAAGATTCATCTCCATGCAGCATCCCTTTCATCTCGCAGCATCCTAACATATGAATTTCTATGAATTTATGAAAAATCGACTAAGTCCGAGATGCCTTTATGTAGGGATGCTGTATTGAGACGGGAGATGTAGGAGATGAATATTCATCTGCATGCAGCATCCCATTCATCTCGCAGCATCCTAACATATGAATTTCTATGAATTTATGAAAAATCGACTAAGTCCGAGATGCCTTCAAGTAGGGATGCTGTATTAAGATGGGAGATGTAGGAGATTAAGATGCATCTCCATGCAGCATCCCATTCATCTCGCAGTATCCTAACATATGTTTTTCTTAGAATTTATGAAAAATCGACTAAGTCCGAGATGCATTTAAGTAGGGATGCTGTATTAAGATGGGAGATAAAGTAGATCAAGATTCATCTCCATGCAGCATCCCATTCATCTCGCAGCATCCTAACATATGATGTTCTATGAATTTATGAAAAATCGACTAAGTCCGAGATGCCTTTAAGTAGGGATGCTGTATTGAGACGGGAGATGTAGGAGATCAATATTCATCTGCATGCAGCATCCCATTCATCTCGCAGCATCCTAACATATGAATTTCTATGAATTTATGAAAAATCGACTAAGTCCGAGATGCCTTCAAGTAGGGATGCTGAATTGAGATGGGAGATGTAGGAGATCAAGATTCATCTCCATGCAGCATCCCATTCATCTCCCAGCATCCTAACATATGAATTTCTATGAATTTATGAAAAATCGACTAAGTCCGAGATGCCTTGAAGTAGGGATGCTGTATTGAGATGGGAGATGTAGGAGATCAAGATGCATCTCCATGCAGCATCCCATTCATCTCCCAGCATCCTAACATATGAATTTATATGAATTTATGAAAAATCGACTAAGTCCGAGATGGCTTTAAGTAGGGATGCTGTATTAAGATGGGAGATGTAGGAGATCAAGATTCATCTCCATGCAGCATCCCATTCATCTCCCAGCATCCTAACATATGAATTTCTATGAATTTATGAAAAATCGACTAAGTCCGAGATGCCTTTAAGTAGGGATGCTGTATTGAGATGAGAGATGTAGGAGATCAAGATTCATCTCCATGCAGCATCCCATTCATCTCCCAGCATCCTAACATATGAATTTCTATGAATTTATGAAAAATCGACTAAGTCCGAGATGGCTTTAAGTAGGGATGCTGTATTAAGATGGGAGATGTAGGAGATCAAGATTCATCTCCATGCAGCATCCCTTTCATCTCGCAGCATCCTAACATATGAATTTCTATGAATTTATGAAAAATCGACTAAGTCCGAGATGCCTTTAAGTAGGGATGCTGTATTGAGACGGGAGATGTAGGAGATGAATATTCATCTGCATGCAGCATCCCATTCATCTCGCAGCATCCTAACATATGAATTTCTATGAATTTATGAAAAATCGACTAAGTCCGAGATGCCTTCAAGTAGGGATGCTGTATTAAGATGGGAGATGTAGGAGATTAAGATGCATCTCCATGCAGCATCCCATTCATCTCGCAGTATCCTAACATATGTTTTTCTTAGAATTTATGAAAAATCGACTAAGTCCGAGATGGCTTTAAGTAGGGATGCTGTATTGAGATGAGAGATGTAGGAGATCAAGATTCATCTCCATGCAGCATCCCATTCATCTCGCAGCATCCTAACATATGATGTTCTATGAATTTATGAAAAATCGACTAAGTCCGAGATGCCTTTAAGTAGGGATGCTGTATTGAGACGGGAGATGTAGGAGATCAATATTCATCTGCATGCAGCATCCCATTCATCTCGCAGCATCCTAACATATGAATTTCTATGAATTTATGAAAAATCGACTAAGTCCGAGATGCCTTCAAGTAGGGATGCTGTATTGAGATGGGAGATGTAGGAGATCAAGATTCATCTCCATGCAGCATCCCATTCATCTCCCAGCATCCTAACATATGAATTTCTTAGAATTTATGAAAAATCGACTAAGTCCGAGATGGCTTTAAGTAGGGATGCTGTATTAAGATGGGAGATGTAGGAGATCAAGATTCATCTCTATGCAGCATCCCATTCATCTCCCAGCATCCTAACATATGAATTTCTTAGAATTTATGAAAAATCGACTAAGTCCGAGATGGCTTTAAGTAGGGATGCTGTATTAAGATGGGAGATGTAGGAGATCAAGATTCATCTCCATGCAGCATCCCATTCATCTCCCAGCATCCTAACATATGAATTTATATGAATTTATGAAAAATCGACTAAGTCCGAGATGGCTTTAAGTAGGGATGCTGTATTAAGATGGGAGATGTAGGAGATCAAGATTCATATCCATGCAGCATCCCATTCATCTCCCAGCATCCTAACATATGAATTTCTATGAATTTATGAAAAATCGACTAAGTCCGAGATGCCTTTAAGAAGGGATGCTGTATTAAGATGGGAGATGAAGAAGATCAAGATTCATCTCCATGCAGCATCCCATTCATCTCCCAGCATCCTAACATATGAATTTCTATGAATTTATGAAAAATCGACTAAGTCCGAGATGGCTTTAAGTAAGGATGCTGTATTGAGATGAGAGATGTAGGAGATCAAGATTCATCTCCATGCAGCATCCCAATCATCTCGCAGCATCCTAACATATGTATTTCTTAGAATTTATGAAAAATCGACTAAGTCCGAGATGGCTTTAAGTAGGGATGCTGTATTAAGATGGGAGATGTAGGAGATCAAGATGCATCTCCATGCAGCATCCCATTCATCTCGCAGCATCCTAACATATGAATTTCTATGAATTTATGAAAAATCGACTATGTCCGAGATGCCTTTAAGTAGGGATGCTGTATTAAGATGGGAGATGTAGGAGATCAAGATACATCCTTATGCAGCATCCCATTCACTACGCAGCATCCTAACATATGAATTTCTATGAATTTATGAAAAATCGACTAAGTCCGAGATGGCTTTAAATAGGGATGCAGTATTGAGATGGGAGATGTAAGAGATCAAGATTCATCTCAATGCAGCATCCCATTCATCTCGCAGCATCCTTACATATGTTTTTCTTAGAATTTATGAAAAATCGTCTAAGTCCGAGATGCCTTTAACTAGGGATGCTGTATTTAGATGGGAGATGAAGAAGATCAAGATTCATCTCCATGCAGCATCCCATTCATCTCGCAGCATCCTAACATATGTTTTTCTTAGAATTTATGAAAATTCGTCTAAGTCCGAGATGCCTTTAACTAGGGATGCTGTATTTAGATGGGAGATGAAGAAGATCAAGATTCATCTCCATGCAGCATCCCATTCATCTCGCAGCATCCTAACATATGATTTTCTCAGAATTTATGAAAAATCGACTAAGTCCGAGATGCCTTTAACTAGGGATGCTGTATTAAGATGGGAGATGAAGAAGATCAAGATTCATCTCCATGCAGCATCCCATTCATCTCGCAGCATCCTAACATATGTTTTTCTTAGAATTTATGAAAAATCGACTAAGTCCGAGATGCCTTCAACTAGGGATGCTGTATTAAGATGGGAGTTGTAGAAGATCAAGATTCATCTCCATGCAGCATCCCATTCATCTCGCAGCATCCTAACATATGTTTTTCTTAGAATTTATGAAAAATCGACTAAGTCTGAGATGCCTTTAAGTAGGGATGCTGTATTAAGATGGGAGTTGAAGAAGATCAAGATTCATCTCCATGCAGCATCCCATTCATCTCGCAGCATCCTAACATATGAATTTCTATGAATTTATGAAAAATCGACTAAGTCCGAGATGCCTTTAAGTAGGGATGCTGTATTGAGATGGGAGATGTAGGAGATCAAGATTCATCTCCATGCAGCATCCCATTTATCTCCCAGCATCCTAACATATGAATTTCTTAGAATTTATGAAAAATCGACTAAGTCCGAGATGCCTTTAAGTAGGGATGCTGTATTAAGATGGGAGATGAAGAAGATCAAGATTCATCTCCATGCAGCATCCCATTCATCTCCCAGCATCCTAACATATGAATTTCTGTGAATTTATGAAAAATCGACTAAGTCCGAGATGCCTTTAAGTAGGGATGCTGTATTGAGATGGGAGATGTAGGAGATCAAGATTCATCTCCATGCAGCATCCCATTCATCTCGCAGCATCCTAACATATGTTTTTCTTAGAATTTATGAAAAATCGACTAAGTCCGAGATGCCTTTAAGTAGGGATGCTGTATTAAGATGAGAGATGAAGAAGATCAAGATTCATCTCCATGCAGCATCCCATTCATCTCGCAGCATCCTAACATATGTTTTTCTTAGAATTTATGAAAAATCGACTCAGTCCGAGATGCCTTTAAGAAGGGATGCTGTATTCAGATGGGAGATGGAGAAGATCAAGATTCATCTCCATGCAGCATCCCATTCATCTCGCAGCATCCTAACATATGTTTTTCTTAGAATTTATGAAAAATCGACTAAGTCCGAGATGCCTTTAAGTAGGGATGCTGTATTAAGATGGGAGATGTAGGAGATCAAGATTCATCTCTATGCAGCATCCCATTCATCTCGCAGCATCCTAACATATGTTCTGCTTAGAATTTATGAAAAATCGACTAAGTCCGAGATGCCTTTAAGTAGGGATGCTGTATTAAGATGGGAGATGAAGAAGATCAATATTAATCTCCATGCAGCATCCCATTCATCTCGCAGCATCCTAACATATGAATTTCTTAGAATTTATGAAAAATCGACTAAGTCCGAGATGCCTTTAAGAAGGGATGCTGTATTAAGATGGGAGATGAAGAAGATCAAGATTCATCTCCATGCAGCATCCCATTCATCTCGCAGCATCCTAACATATGTTTTTCTTAGAATTTATGAAAAATCGACTAAGTCCGAGATGCCTTTAAGTAGGGATGCTGTATTGAGATGGGAGATGAAGAAGATCAAGATTCATCTCCATGCAGCATCCCATTCATCTCGCAGCATCCTAACATATGTTTTTCTTAGAATTTATGAAAAATCGACT
Source organism: Anopheles ziemanni (assembly GCF_943734765.1). Lineage (NCBI taxonomy): Eukaryota > Metazoa > Arthropoda > Insecta > Diptera > Culicidae > Anopheles > Anopheles ziemanni. Next base: position 33,746 of record NW_026689738.1, on the reverse strand, counting down.
AAGTCCGAGATGCCTTTAAGTAGGGATGCTGTATTAAGATGAGAGATGAAGAAGATCAAGATTCATCTCCATGCAGCATCCCATTCATCTCGCAGCATCCTAACATATGTTTTTCTTAGAATTTATGAAAAATCGACTCAGTCCGAGATGCCTTTAAGAAGGGATGCTGTATTCAGATGGGAGATGGAGAAGATCAAGATTCATCTCCATGCAGCATCCCATTCATCTCGCAGCATCCTAACATATGTTTTTCTTAGAATTTATGAAAAATCGACTAAGTCCGAGATGCCTTTAAGTAGGGATGCTTTAAGTAGGGACCCTGTTGTAGGGATGCTGTATTGAGATGGGAGATGTAGGAGATCAAGATTCATCTCCATGCAGCATCCCATTCATCTCGCAGCATCCTAACATATGAATTTCTTAGAATTTATGAAATATTTCTGGTTAGTGTAGTTTAGACAGGGGAGGTTTTTGGGTCGGCTGAACCTCCTTATTTTGGGTTTTGACCTCCTCAAGAAGCTACACCTAGGCAAACTGCCTAGGGTGAAAGTGCGAAGACCAATCGAATAGTAAGACAAGTTTTGACCGATCGCCCTAGGCAAGCTTGTATGAAGAAAGGGACCCTATGGGTCATATGGAAATACATGAAAAATCGGCTAAGTCCCAAAATTGGGATGTCTGAACTACACTAAAAAGTTACCACATCAAGCAAGGCAAAGTACCTAGGTGAACCCTAAGAAGAAACACGGACCAAGTCAGATGGCCTAAGTCAAGAGTACAAGTGACCTAGGCAAAGTTGTATGGCGCTGAGGACCCTGAAAAATCGGGTTAGTGTAGTTCAGACAGGGGAGGTTTTTGGGTCGGCTGAACCTCCTTATTTTGGGTTTTGACCTCCTCAAGAAGACAGACCTAGGCAAAGTGCCTAGGGTGAAAGTGCGAAGACCAATCGAATAGTAAGACAAGTTTTGACCGATCGCCCTAGGCAAGCTTGTATGAAGAAAGGGACCCCATGGGTCATATGGAAATAAATGAAAAATCGGCTAAGTCCCAAAATTGGGATGTCTGAACTACACTAAAAAGTTACCACATCAAGCAAGGCAAAGTACCTAGGTGTACCCTAGGAAGAAACACGGACCAAGTCGGATGGCCTAAGTCAAGAGTACAAGTGACCTAGGCAAAGTTGTATGGCGCTGAGGACCCTGAAAAATCGGGTTAGTGTAGTTCAGACAGGGGAGGTTTCAGGGTCGGCCGAACCTCCTTATTTCGGGTTTTGGCCTCCTCAAGAAGACAGACCTAGGCGAACTGCCTAGGGTGAAAGTGCGAAGACCAATCGAATAGTAAGACAAGTTTTGACCGATCGCCCTAGGCAAGCTTGTATGAAGAAAGGGACCCTATGGGTCATATGGAAATACATGAAAAATCGGCTAAGTCCCAAAATTGGGATGTCTGAACTACACTAAAAAGTTACCACATCAAGCAAGGCAAAGTACCTAGGTGAACCCTAGGAAGAAACACGGACCAAGTCGGATGGCCTAAGTCAAGAGTACAAGTGACCTAGGCAAAGTTGTATGGCGCTGAGGACCCTGAAAAATCGGGTTAGTGTAGTTCAGACAGGGGAGGTTTCAGGGTCGGCCGAACCTCCTTATTTCGGGTTTTGGCCTCCTCAAGAAGACAGACCTAGGCGAACTGCCTAGGGTGAAAGTGCGAAGACCAATCGAATAGTAAGACAAGTTTTGACCGATCGCCCTAGGCAAGCTTGTATGAAGAAAGGGACCCTATGGGTCATATGGAAATACATGAAAAATCGGCTAAGTCCCAAAATTGGGATGTCTGAACTACACTAAAAAGTTACCACATCAAGCAAGGCAAAGTACCTAGGTGAACCCTAGGAAGAAACACGGACCAAGTCGGATGGCCTAAGTCAAGAGTACAAGTGACCTAGGCAAAGTTGTATGGCGCTGAGGACCCTGAAAAATCGGGTTAGTGTAGTTAAGACAGGGGAGGTTTCAGGGTCGGCCAGACCTCCTTATTTCGGGTTTTGGCCTCCTCAAGAAGACAGACCTAGGCGAATTGCCTAGGGTGAAACTGCGAAGACCAATCGAATAGTAAGACAAGTTTTGACCGATCGCCCTAGGCAAGCTTGTATGAAGAAAGGGACCCTTAGGGTCATATGGAAATTCATGAAAAATCGGCTAAGTCCCAAAATTGGGATGTCAGAACTACACTAAAAAGTTACCACATCAAGCAAGGCAAAGTACTTAGGTGAACCCTAGGAAGAAACACGGACCAAGTCAGATGGCCTAAGTCAAGAGTATAAGTGACCTAGGCAAAGTTGTATGGCGCTGAGGACCCTGAAAAATCGGGTTAGTGTAGTTAAGACAGGGGAGGTTTCAGGGTCGGCCAGACCTCCTTATTTCGGGTTTTGGCCTCCTCAAGAAGACAGACCTAGGCGAATTGCCTAGGGTGAAACTGCGAAGACCAATCGAATAGTAAGACAAGTTTTGACCGATCGCCCTAGGCAAGCTTGTATGAAGAAAGGGACCCTATGGGTCATATGGAAATTCATGAAAAATCGGCTAAGTCCCAAAATTGGGATGTCAGAACTACACTATAAAGTTACCACATTAGCAAGGCAGACTTGTATGAAGAACGGGACCCAGGTGAAAGTAGCAAATATCCCAAACCGAACATGAATATTATACACACAAGAGTACGAACATAAAGGAACACGGACCAAGCGTGCCGAGAGAATCGGTACTATAGAGCCCTCGTGGTTCTACACAAAGACTTTATGTTAGGGGTTCAAGCCCCATAGTACTCAAACGGTGACAGTAGCAAATATCCCAAACCGAACATGAATATTATACACACAAGAGTACGAACATAAAGGAACACGGACCAAGCGTGCCGAGAGAATCGGTACTATAGAGCCCTCGTGGTTCTACACAAAGACTTTATGTTAGGGGTTCAAGCCCCATAGTACTCAAACGGTGACAGTAGCAAATATCCAAAAACGAACTGGAATTTACATTCTGTTGGTCATGCGGTCGTCCAAAGGGGTCTAGTATCCTGGGATGACAAGCATCACGGGCACAGTCTCGTATCAAAACAGTCGAAGAGGCCCGCGAAAGCTTGCTTTCCATGGCTATGCGATGCACAAATTGAGTTTCTCCGTAGTTATACACAGCGCACAGGTGAAAGTAGCAAATATCCCAAATCGAACATGAATTTTATACACACAAGAGTACAAACATAAAGGAACACGGACCAAGCGTACCGAGAGAATCGGTACTAGAGCCCTTGTGGTTCTACATTGAGAGCCCTCGTGGTTCTACATAGATACTTTATGTTAGGGGTTCCAACCCCATAGTACTAGAACGGTGGAAGTAGCAAATAAACCGAACGTGGAATTTACTTTCTGATGGTCATGCGGTCGTCCAAAGGGGTCTAGTATCCTGGGATGACAAGCATCACGGGCACAGCTCGTATCAAAACAGTCGAAGAGGCCCGCGAAAGCTTGCTTTCCATGGCTATGCGATGCACAAATTGAGTTTACTCACCGTAGTATAAAACGAACGAACCGAACCTATCCGAGTAGGGATAATGGGCGCAGTAACATACTTCTGTGACCCAGCGAGAGTTGAACGAGGTGACATGAACTGTCAGTGGCTTATATCAGATGGGATACATACATGAGATTGCTTTCAAATCTACACTCGAAAACCTAACCAAGTAAAAGCGAACGTGGGAAGGATTCGAAACCGGTCACGAAATCTTAAGCTGGAAAGAGTCATCACTATGGATACATATTATGCGAAACCAATCAAGTGCTCAGTACTGATCCAAAACCTAAGAGCACTAGTGAACACCTTATTCTCACCCTAGTTCACATCCAAGTGATCGACCACGTGTGTGAAGCAAAGACCAATCGAATTCCTCAATGAACCGAACACTATGAACAAATGGCCAAAAACGTTATAACTATCCAAACATCCTACTATCTAGCGAAAGTCATCACGATGGAACCATACCATGATCTTTAACCTATAGCGCTCACCATATTCCTACCCAGAGTGCAAGTGAACAGATTGCTCACCCCTACCCAGTTCACAACCACGTGATCGACTAACAAACCGAGGTTACCACAAGTCAAAGTTATACGTTTACAAGCGCAAGACCAATCGAAAACCCCGAAAGCAATCTCGACCCAAAATGTATTATCCGTGAGTGTAGTCGAGTCTCGTACTCGTCATCTGTAATCGTCGGATAGAATATCCAGTACACGGTTGTCTTTCCAAATGAAATCTACATACAGAACTCGCTCTTGGCAAATGGGTGGCATTGGCGCAATCAGGAGCGAGTTCCCGTCCGGGTGCCAAGTGATTGGCAAATGTCTGGGGGAAAGCAACCATATGTTGATTTGTCTGTTAGTGTACTGGGTGTTTGAGGTATGTAGTATCCACGCTTGGTTGGGTGTGTCAGAGGACCATGGATGCGTTCACAACCCCAATTGGGGTACATCGGGAATGATTTTGTGGAACCGATGTGCCCGGCACACACTAAGTTTTGTTGCAAGTTAATAGTGTGCCATGTCCGGGGGGGTTGTGATTAAACTCTGGTGAATTGCGTACTGTGGTGATTGGGGTATGAAAGCCCCGCAGTTGCAATGATCGGACGCGCCTAGCGTGTCCTTTAGTTGATGGTAGGGAAATGAAGGCCCTTGTCAGCTCACCTAAGTATTCATGGAAGTTTGGCATAAGGTCGCTGTGGTAGGGGTATGAAGGCCCCGTCAGCGCATGCACAATCGGGCGCACGAGCGCTTAGCGGAGTCGAATGCCGCTCAAGTGCCTGTCCGGTGCATCGGGTGTGTGTGTGATACGAGGGCAATGAGGTTCGCACGGGGGCTCGCCTCCCGTGTGCTACCGGACTTGACAACATATAGAACGTGGTGTTTGCTCCTCCGGGTGCAATGGGACAATGAACATTCGAACGCAAAGTCGGAATTCTGGTTGATCCTACCAGTAATATACGCTCGTCTCAAAGGTTAAGCCATGCATGTCTAAGTACAAACAGATTTAATGTGAAACCGCATAAGGCTCAGTATAACAGCTATAATTTACGAGATCATCAACCTAGTTACTTGGATAACTGTGGAAAATCTAGAGCTAATACATGCAACATGCCAGGACCCTCGCGGGAACTGGTGCACTTATTAGTCAAACCAATCGCGGGTTCTCCGTGTCATTGAGTTGAAGTCTGGATAATGATGCTGATCGTATGGTCTCGCACCGACGACAGATCTCGCAAATATCTGCCCTATCAACTATGGATGGTAGTATAGAGGACTACCATGGTTGCAACGGGTAACGGGGAATCAGGGTTCGATTCCGGAGAGGGAGCCTGAGAAATGGCTACCACATCCAAGGAAGGCAGCAGGCGCGTAAATTACCCAATCCCGGGACGGGGAGGTAGTGACGAGAAATAACAATATGAAACTCTTTAATGATGTTTCATAATTGGAATGAGTAGAGCATAAATCCTTCTACGAGGATCAAGTGGAGGGCAAGTCTGGTGCCAGCAGCCGCGGTAATTCCAGCTCCACTAGCGTATATTAAAATTGTTGCGGTTAAAACGTTCGAAGTTGATACTTGTCCAACACAGTCCGGCTCCGCCGACCCGGTCAACCCGTGGTCGGTGGGCCAAGTCGGAATCTGGTTGCGACTCAATGGTGTGGTAGGGCACCAAGTCTGTGTCATGGTGTGCCCTTCAACGGGTGCAAGTGTAACATAGAGCTCGACCGCTCACGTTTACCTTGAACAAATTAGAGTGCTTAAAGCAGGGTGCCCAAACGCCCTAGAATAATCTTGCATGGAATAATGGAATACGACCTTGGTCTAATCTTTCATTGGTTTGTACTCAGACCGGAGGTAATGATTAACAGAAGTAGTTGGGGACACTAGTATTACGGCGCGAGAGGTGAAATTCGTAGACCGTCGTAAGACTAACTAAAGCGAAGGCATTTGTCAAGGATGCTTTCTTTAATCAAGAACGAAAGTTAGAGGATCGAAGGCGATTAGATACCGCCCTAGTTCTAACCGTAAACGATGCCAACTAGCAATTGGGAGACGCTACAACCAGGTGCTCTCAGTAGCTTCCGGGAAACCAAAGTCAGGTTCCGGGGGAAGTATGGTTGCAAAGTTGAAACTTAAAGGAATTGACGGAAGGGCACCACAATGAAATGGAGCTTGCGGTTCAATTTGACTCAACACGGGAAAACTTACCAGGTCCGAACTTATGGAGGTGAGACAGATTAATAGCTCTTTCTCAAATTTAAGGGTAGTGGTGCATGGCCGTTCTTAGTTCGTGGATTGATTTGTCTGGTTAATTCCGATAACGAACGTGACTCACATATGCTAACTAGAACGCAGTCAGCGTTAATGCGTCGATGCCGATTGGAACGGGTTAGGACCTTTCGGTGGAGTATGACCTGACACCTTCGCTGTTCGTGTGCGCAAGTGCACTTACGGTACGCTGCTTAGCAGGACAATTTGTGTTTAGCAAAATGAGATCGAGCGATAACAGGTCCGTGATGCCCTTAGATGTTCTGGGCTACACGCGTGCTACAATGTGGGTAGCAGCGTGTCTCCTATTCCGAGAGGAACGGGAAATCACTCAAATACTCACTTAGTAGGGATTATGGATTGCAATGGTCCATATGAACTCGGAACTTCTAGTAAGTGCTGGTCATCAGCCAGCGTTGAATACGTCCCTGCCCTTTGTACACACCGCCCGTCGCTACTACCGATGGATTATTTAGTGAGGTCTTTGGAGATGATCGTTCGCTGGATCCTCGTGAACCGCGTCTGCTTTATCGAAGTTGACCGAACTTGATGATTTAGAGGAAGTAAAAGTCGTAACAAGGTTTCCGTAGGTGAACCTGCGGAAGGATCATTAGTGGCCAAGTGATCCTTCCAGAAGTCCGAACCTGCGGGTTGAGACTTCGGCACAAGTTGCCATATGATAATTGACGAAACACTATAGAAGTCCGAACCTGCGGGTTGAGACTTCGGCACAAGTTGCCATATGAACATTGACGAAACACTATGAAGTCCGAACCTGCGGGTTGAGACTTAGGCACAAGTTGCCTTATACATGACTTCGAACAAATACACAAGTCCGAACCTGCGGGTTGAGACTTAGGCACAAGTTGCCTTATACATGACTTCGAACAAATACACAAGTCCGAACCTGCGGGTTGAGACTTAGGCACAAGTTGCCATATGAAAGTTGACGAAACACTAACAAGTCCGAACCTGCGGGTTGAGACTTAGGCACACGTTGCCTTATACATGACTTCGAACAAATACACAAGTCCGAACCTGCGGGTTGAGACTTAGGCACAAGTTGCCTTATACATGACTTCGAACAAATACACAAGTCCGAACCTGCGGGTTGAGACTTAGGCACAAGTTGCCATATGAAAGTTGACGAAACACTAACAAGTCCGAACCTGCGGGTTGAGACTTAGGCACACGTTGCCTTATACATGACTTCGAACAAATACACAAGTCCGAACCTGCGGGTTGAGACTTAGGCACAAGTTGCCTTATACATACATTGGCCAAATAAACAGAAGTCCGAACCTGCGGGTTGAGACTTAGGCACAAGTTGCCATATTATATTCGATCAAACACTAAGTAGTCCGAACCTGCGGGTTGAGACTCAAGACCGTAACAAGATGTCACTATACAAGTCCGAACCTAAGGGTTGAGACTTAATGCGATCTAGATACCAAGTTGACATCCAATACCTGTTGAGCAAAACCAAAGATTCCCTGTTCTCGAATGATTACACTATATAACAGGGAATCTTGAAGAAATCAAGCAAGCGTGAAACAAAGTCATCACTTGGGCATGCTCGATAGCCAACCACATGACCTTAACCTAAGAGAGCATGCAAACCACATGATACCTATAAACGATTAACCCGCCCTAGTTCAATCGTTCACCAAGTGATGACTTCAGTATGGCTAAGAGAAAAACTTTTAAATGGGAAAAACTCTAAGTCCGAACCTCCGGGTTGAGACTTCCGCGTCGGAGGTGGGCGCACCTCCTATCCGAAAGATGATGAATCAGGGGTGTTCGGTCAGCAATGGTCGGATACCCCGTCGTAGTCCAACTATGACAATCAAAGTCAAGACCTCCGGGTTGAGACTTTCCGCGAGTACAAGCATAAAGGAACACGGACCAAGCCGTACCGAGAGAATCGGTACTAGAGCCCTCGTGGTTCTACATTGAGAGAGCCCTCGTGGTTCTCATTAGGGGCTTTATGCAAGTCGTACTCAATACTGTGGTGTGAAGTATAAAGTATAGTCTTCGCCTGGTCCACGCTGCTTCGGCGGTCCTGGGTAAGATAGTTCATTCTAGCTTGCCCTATAGTGGAATGAGGACACTTAATGCTTCGTCTTTTAGCGGCGGCTAGACTCCTCCTCACGGGGAACGAGTTGACGCACACAGCGGCGGCTTACGCACTATGGCAATCATGGATGCCTGAAGATTCCGTGAAGTTCTCCCCTGGTCCACGCTGCCTCGGCAGTCCTGGGTAAAATGGAATATTTCCAGCTTGCCCTATAGTGGAAGAGGACTATCCAACAATATAAAGTCAAGACCTCCGGGTTGAGACTTTCCGCGTCGGTGGTGTCGCGCACCGCCTATCCGAAAGATGGTGTAACAGGGGTGTTCGATCAGCAATGGTCGGATGCCCCGTCATAGTCCAACTATGACAACCAAAGTCAAGACCTCCGGGTTGAGACTTTCCGCGTCCGGAGGTACGCGTACCGCCTACCCGAAAGATGGTGTGCTTCTGGGGTATTCGATGAGTCGGATACCCCGTCGTAGTCCAACTATGACAATCAAAGTCAAGACCTCCGGGTTGAGACTTCCGCGTCCGGAGGTACGCGTACCGCCTACCCGAAAGATGGTGAATCAGGGGTGTTCGATCAGCAATGGTCGGATGCCCCGTCGTAGTCCAACTATGACAATCAAAGTCAAGACCTCCGGGTTGAGACTTTCTAAGAGTACAAGCATAAAGGAACACGGACCAAGCCGTACCGAGAGAATCGGTACTAGAGCCCTCGTGGTTCTACATTGAGAGAGCCCTCGTGGTTCTCATTAGGGGCTTTATGCAAGTCGTACTCAATACTGTGGTGTGAAGTATAAAGTATAGAGTCCTCCACTGGTCCACGCTGCTCCGGCGGTCCTGGGTAAGATAGTTCATTCTAGCTTGCCCTATGTGGAAGAGGACTCAATACCCTACCTGTTGAGCTTGAAACAAAGTCATCACTTGGGCATGCTCATATTGCCATACACAATTACATTATATTCGAATGAGCATGCAAGCGACCCTATATAGACCGAACCAAAACGATAGATACCGCCGTAGTTCACCCCCACCAAGTGATGACTTCAGTATGGCTAGTGTGTGAAGTATAAAGTATAGTCCTCCCCTGGTCCACACTGCTTCGGCGGTCCTGGGTAAGATAGTTAGTTCTAGCTTGCCCTATGTGGAAGAGGACACAATACTTAATACTTAGAGTACAAGCATAAAGGAACACGGACCAAGCCGTACCGAGAGAATCGGTACTAGAGCCCTCGCGGTTCTACATTGTGAGCCCTCGTGGTTCAAACTAGATACTTTATGCAAGGCGTACTCAAAACTGTGGTGTGAAGTATAAAGTATAGTCCTCATCTGGTCCACGCTGCTTCGGCGGTCCTGGGTAAGATAGTTAATTCTAGCTTGCCCTATGTGGAAGAGGACACAATACTTAATACTGTGGTGTAATGGACAAGGTATAGTCCTCCACTGGTCCACGCTGCTCCGGCGGTCCTGGGTAAGATAGTTCATTCTAGCTTGCCCTATGTGGAAGAGGACTCAATACCCTACCTGTTGAGCTTGAAACAAAGTCATCACTTGGGCATGCTCATATTGCCATACAATATTCCATTATCTACTAATGAGCATGCAGCTATATGATTATAACCTGTAAACGATTACCCCGCCGTAGTTCAGCGCTTCAACCAAGTGATGACTTCAGTATGGCTAGTGTGTGAAGTATAAAGTATAGTCCTCCCCTGGTCCACACTGCTTCGGCGGTCCTGGGTAAGATAGTTAGTTCTAGCTTGCCCTATGTGGAAGAGGACACCATACTTAATACTGTGGTGTAATGAACAAAGTATAGTCCTCCACTGGTCCACGCTGCTTCGGCGGTCCTGGGTAAGATAGTTAGTTCTAGCTTGCCCTATGTGGAAGAGGGCATACAAGACAAAGTATAGTTCTCCCCTGGTCCACGCTGCTTCGGCGGTCCTGGGTAAGATAGTTAATTCTAGCTTGCCCTATGTGGAAGAGGGCATATATGAACCAAGAACGAAGGTTATGATCGAGGAATGATTCGACAACTAACCGATGGTATGAAATGTGAAGAATTCAAGCAAGCACACAATCAAGTCATCACTTGGGCATGCTCGATAGCCAACCCTATGACATTAACCTAGTAGAGCATGCGAAAACCAATATATATGTAAACGATGCCCCTCCCTAGTTCAGCGCTTCAACCAAGTGATGACTTCAGAATGGCTAAATCAAATCGGTTCAAAACATACCATCGGTACCCTATTGAAACACACAAGTCGATATCAAACCTCATGATTGTGTAGTCCTCCACTGGTCCACACTGCTCCGGCGGTCCTGGGTAAGATAGTTCATTCTAGCTTGCCCTATGTGGAAGAGGGCACATTACTCAATACTGTGGTGTTATGAACAAAGTATAGTCCTCCACTGGTCCACGCTGCTTCGGCGGTCCTGGGTAAGATAGTTAGTTCTAGCTTGCCCTATGTGGAAGAGGGCATACAAGACAAAGTATAGTTCTCCCCTGGTCCACGCTGCTTCGGCGGTCCTGGGTAAGATAGTTAATTCTAGCTTGCCCTATGTGGAAGAGAGCATACATGAACCAAGAACGAAGGTTATGATCGAGGAATGATTCGACAACTAACCGATGGTATGAAATGTGAAGAATTCAAGCAAGCACACAATCAAGTCATCACTTGGGCATGCTCGATAGCCAACCTCATGACATTAACCTAGTAGAGCATGCGAAAACCAATATATATGTAAACGATGCCTCCCTAGTTCAGCGCTTCAAACCAAGTGATGACTTCAGAATGGCTAAATCAAATCGGTTCAAACCATAC
>NW_026689738.1:0-15000 GCF_943734765.1 Anopheles ziemanni | reverse complement strand
GAGGTCTTCCGAACTTGGGTAGCAAAGCAAGTCGTTGTCGCTTCCAGTCAGCGGGAAAGGTGCATTGATCGAAGCACTCCTGGAACACGCGGCGGAACGTCTCCGTGTGCTCGCGAACAGCGACCCTCAGTGCCGCATTGATGATGCCATCGGGTCCCGGGGCCTTAGTGGGCACCATCCGCGCCGCGATCGCCAAGAGCTCCTCATCCGACACCTCCCTCACTGGTTCCTGCGTTGTCTGCCCCCAATCGACCAGATCCGGTGCAGGCCACTCAAAAGTGCCATGATCCGGGAAGAGTTCCGACACGACGTGCTGTAGAATCGCAGGATCTCGCTCCGGGGGGACGCGGCTACCCTTAAGGCGTGACGTTACTACCTTGTAGGCAGTGCCGAAGACGTTGTCCTCAGCTTCCGCAATCATCTCATCAAAGCTACGGTCCTTGCTTGCCTTGATGGCACGGGCGAGTTCCTTCTTACAGCTCCTGTGCCGTTCTCTGGCCAACTCTCGCTGTGCACCGGTTCCGGCGGTCAAAATCGCATCCTCAGATGACTTGCACTGCTCCCTGAGAAGGCCGATTTCCTGCGTCCACCAGTACATTTCCGGTCTCACCAAAAACTGCGCTGGCGGTGCCCTCTGCATCACCTCATCGCAGGCTCTAGTAAGTCCAGCGGTGAGAGTCGCCGGTGATACAGCCGCTTCGGCAAACCCGGAAGCCTGGAGCGCGATCTGGAAGGCTTCGGGATGGAATTGACGCAACTTCCATCTCGGTCCAATCTGCTCGCGTTGTCGCTGCCGGTCGCGATGCTGGTGCTGTTGTTGCGGTTGCCTCTGCTGGTGTGGTGAAGCGCTGCTGACTGGTGTCGCGGATACGCTGAATCTCACGTATCTGTGGTCACTGTTGGTGAAAGTGTCGAGCACCCGCCAGTCGTTACCGGGTTCAATGGCCGGACTGGCGAAGGACACATCGACCACACTTTCAGTAGCACTGCCGTTGCCGACGAACGTGGGCACACTGCCGCGGTTCAAGATCGCCAGGTCAAGCTGGTCGACGACCTCGGCGAGATCTTCACCACGCGGCTTCGTCCTCGCGCTGCCCCATCGCACGTGCCAGGCATTGAAGTCGCCCGCCAAGACTACGAGGGGGTGTGCTCTGGCCTCGATATCGATCTCGTCGAGCAGCCGCTGGTAGTCCTCGTCCGTCCATCCCGGTGTTGGTGGGGCGTAGCAAGAGATGAAGGTCACCCCCGCCACCTGGACCGACACCAGTCCTACCCTACTTGCCCAGACTCGCTGTATGGGCAAGGCTCCGGTCGTTATAACAGCTGCCTTCGCTGTCAAGTCCACCGCCCAGTTCCCGTTATTGGGTGGAACACGGTAGATCTCCGACGCCAGCACAATGTCGATCCTTTGCTCCCGTGCGGTCTGGAGCATGAGGTCTTGTGCTACCCTGCTGCGCGCCAAGTTGATCTGGAGGATCTTCAACCCAGCGTCACGCCCTCTAACAGTGGTGTTCGAAGCTAGCGGGAACATGACGGCTGTCTACTTCCGCTGCAAACCGGTGAACCTGTCTGATGTTGTCCGGAACACGTAAGGCACTTGGGGCCCGAGCTGCACTCCTTGGCCTTGTGCTGCTTCGATCCGCACCGGAAGCAGCACTTGGAGTAGTCAGGGCCGGTGCACTCGCGAGAGCGGTGCCCCTTGCCAAAGCAGCGGTAGCAGAGCTGCTCTCCTGCAGGGACCGATGCGAGCGCCTGCACGATGCAACTCGTGTTCCCAATGGTGACCCGGTGACCGTCGAGAAGCTGGCACTGCCCGCGCGGCAGCTTGATATGGGCTTTCTGCAGCCCGTCGTACCGCCGCCACAGCCGAACTGCCTCGCCCGGAACCGTCAGCCCCGCCTGTCGCTTAATCGCCGAAATCAAGTCGTCGACAGTCGCCAGCATGTCTATTCCTGTAATCGCGGCCGTCTGCTTGTCGACAAGGAGGTGGGCCACTCCATCCTCCTTGATGGCTTCGCTGACATCGGCCAGCACACTCTCGCAGTCCGTGTTCGGCTTCAGCCACAGCGACAGCTTCCGCTCCCCTGTGCGGCAAACCCTCGCCACGAACTGATCCACATTGGTCTTGGAACGCACTGCCCTGTATGTGTCGAGGAAGGCCTTGCCCTCGTTGGCCTCGAGGACGATCAACAGGGATAACTGGCTTGTGGCCGCCAAGCGTTCATAGCGACGTGGCTTTTTGATCCTTCGATGTCGGCTCTTCCTATCATTGCGAAGCAAAATTCACAAAGCGTAGGATTGTTCACCCTTTCAAGGGAACGTGAGCTGGGTTTAGACCGTCGTGAGACAGGTTAGTTTTACCCTACTGGTGTGCAAGTACTATCTCAATGGAATTCCTGTGCAGTACGAGAGGAACCACAGGTACGGACCAATGGCTCAATACTAGTCCGAGCGGACTTTGGTATGACGCTACGTCCGTCGGATTATGCCTGAACGCCTCTAAGGTCGTAACCGAACCAGGCTGGTAGTATATGTATAGGAGTCGTTAGCTAGATGGCTAATAACATCACGAGACCGGATTGAGTCTTCTATAGACTCTTTCCATTTATTGGAAACCCTCAAACTGAGCCTATCGCGAGTGCGCTCGCCGAAGTACCTGAAGTGGGAAAAGGCGTTGTGCTTGCCGATCTTCCAAGAATAGTTTCGACTCCTAAGACCACCCGAAAACGACGGGTTTGCAGGCTGGGCGCTACGCATTGAAGAGAGATGTACATTTCGATCCTTTCAGGCGACCCATGCTTGGTGGTTGTGTGCGGTGTGCTCCCCCCGGGGGGCACATGCGGCATACCGTGTGTGGACTAGTTGGACCCACCCTTGCGGTGGACCGACCGGTCAGTGGTGTTTGCGGGTTAACACATGCGAGCGTTGCGGCCCAGAGGCCTTACCGCCTTTCACTGCGGGTTCGTCAAGAACTTGGAGATGGTCGCAACGCATCGGGTCCTCCCGGGGTACTTGGTGTTTGGATGCTGGCTTGGTGATTAAACACTTGATATTCCATCTTCGGATGAATTTCGGGTGTCACCTGTTGCCTAAGACCACTTGCATGTTTAGCTCGCCGTGGGGTAGCAAGCGTTGTGATCTAATGGCCTTACCGGGCAAACACTTTCGGTTCGTCAAGGACTTGGAGTGCCGGGACGGGTTGGCGGATCCATCACTCTGAGTATGCCGGGTTGATACTTGGGGTTGGTTTGGTTTTGGTGACCCAATACTAGATGTACCATCTCGGTGGTATGTCAGTATCACCTATACTCCAGACCACTTGCATGGTTAGCAAGCGTTGTGATCTAATGGCCCAACCGGGCAAACACTTTGGGTTCGCAAGGACTTAGAGTGCCGGGACGGGTTGGCGGATCCAACACTCTGGGTACCTCCGGGTACTTGGGGTTGGTTGAGGACTTGGTGAACAAACACTTGATATACACTCTCCGGATGTACTTCGGGTGTCACCTGTTGTCCGAGACCACTTGCATGGTTAGCAAGCGTTGTGATTCAATGGCCCTACCGGGCAAACACTTTGGGTTCGCAAGGACTTGGAGTGCCGGGACGGGTTGGCGGATCCAACACTCTGGGTACCTCCGGGTACTTGGGGTTGGTTGAGGACTTGGTGAACAAACACTTGTTGTACACTCTCCGGATGTACTTCGGGTGTCACCTGTTGTCCGAGGCCACTTGCATGGTAGCAAGCGTTGTGATTCAATGGCCCTACCGGGCAAACACTTTGGGTTCGCAAGGACTTGGAGTGCCGGGACGGGTTGGCGGATCCAACACTCTGGGTACCTCCGGGTACTTGGGGTTGGTTGAGGACTTGGTGAACAAACACTTGTTGTACACTCTCCGGATGTACTTCGGGTGTCACCTGTTGTCCGAGACCACTTGCATGGTTAGCAAGCGTTGTGGTCTAATGGCCCTACCGGGCAAACACTTTATGTTCGCGAGGACTTGGAGTGCTGGTAGTGGTTGGCGGACCCAACACTCTGGGTACCTCCGGGTACTTGGGGTTGGTTGAGAACTTGGTGAAGATACCCCTGTCACCTTGTTCGAGGCCACTTGCATGGTCGCAAGCGTTGTGATACAATGGCCCTACCGGGCAAACACTTTGGGTTCGCGAGGACTTGGAGTGCCGGGACGGGTTGGCGGATCCAACACTCTGGGTACCTCCGGGTACTTGGGGTTGGTTGAGGACTTGGTGAGCAAACACTTGATATACGTTCTTCGGATGTACTTCGGGTGTCACCTGTTGTCCGAGGCCACTTGCATGGTCAACGGTTGAGGTGGTGATGGCGGGTCGGTGCTGTAGGGTGCCGGCCTGTTGGCTGCCTTGGCCGGGTTGGTTGGTTAACACTTGATTGGGCTTGCACCCGAGGGTAATGGCACTTGAAGGTGGGTACTGGCCGGCTGACCTGGTGTGATGGTTGGTTGGTGAACACTTGGCGGTACTTGCACTTGGCTGTGCTTGGACTTGAAGGTGGGATCCGGCTGGCCTAGGCCATTGGTGGTTGGTTGGTGGGTTAGCCCTTAGCTGGGCTGGCTGGCTGGCTGGCCATCGGTGGTGTGGTGTGGTGAGGTGTGTGGAGTCGAGCATCGCGCGCCGTTGCCTTCTTCGGAGTGTTGTAGGTACGCAAGTGCTTGCAATGCAAAGAGGTTGGTGATGGAGTGACATTGCCTTCACCATGGAGTTGCGGGTACTTAGGTACTTGCAAGGAGATGGTGGTATGGTGGTGTTGCGTGTGTGGTGTTCGATTAGAAAGATATAATTTCTAAGTCCGGATTAGTGCTGTCAGTGGGGCCGCCGCTAACAGGTCCTGCACGGCCACCGTGGGGCTTGACTTGGCGCTATTCCGGACTTGGGGCGATCACGATGTCCCCGTGCGGGACTTAGAAGATGGAAGAACACAAGTACCCTTATCCCATGACTTGTGAGCGATTGGCATACGTTACCACATGAAGAGAAAAATTGGCTAAGTCCCGGATCCATATTATATGAAGAGAAAAATCGGCTAAGTCCCGGATCCATATTATATGAAGAGAAAAATTGGCTAAGTCCCGGATCCATATTATATGAAGAGAAATATCGGCTTAGTCCAGGATCCATATATAATAACCTAATAATCGGCTAAGTCCCGGATCCATATTATATGAAGAGAAAAATCGGCTAAGTCCAGGATCCATATATAATAACCTAATAATCGGCTAAGTCCAGGATCCATATATAATAACCTAATAACAGGCTAAGTCCAGGATCCATATTATATGAAGAGAAAAGTCGGCTAAGTCCGAGATTGGGTCTGTCAGACATACACTTTCAAGATACCACACAAGCAAGCAAGATGGCCTAGTGATGGAACCATATAATATGAAGAGAAAAATCGGCTAAGTCCGAGATTGGGTCTGTCGGAAATACACTATCAAGTTACCACACAAGCAAGCAAGATGGCCTAATGATGGATCCATATGATATGAAGAGAAAAATCGGCTAAGTCCAGGATCCATATAATATGAAGAGAAAAATCGGCTAAGTCCCAGATTGGGTCTGTCAGAAATACACTTCCAAGTTACCACACAAGCAAGCAAGATGGCCTAGTGATGGATCCATATGATATGAAGAGAAAAATCGGCTAAGTCCAGGATCCATATAATATGAAGAGAAAAATCGGCTAAGTCCCAGATTGGGTCTGTCAGAAATACACTTCCAAGTTACCACACAAGCAAGCAAGATGGCCTAGTGATGGATCCATATGATATGAAGAGAAAAATCGGCTAAGTCCCAGATTGGGTCTGTCAGAAATACACTTCCAAGTTACCACACAAGCAAGCAAGATGGCCTAGTGATGGATCCATATGATATGAAGAGAAAAATCGGCTAAGTCCAGGATCCATATAATATGAAGAGAAAAATCGGCTAAGTCCCAGATTGGGTCTGTCAGAAATACACTTCCAAGTTACCACACAAGCAAGCAAGATGGCCTAGTGATGGATCCATATGATATGAAGAGAAAAATCGGCTAAGTCCCAGATTGGGTCTGTCAGAAATACACTTCCAAGTTACCACACAAGCAAGCAAGATGGCCTAGTGATGGATCCATATGATATGAAGAGAAAAATCGGCTAAGTCCAGGATCCATATAATATGAAGAGAAAAATCGGCTAAGTCCCAGATTGGGTCTGTCAGAAATACACTTCCAAGTTACCACACAAGCAAGCAAGATGGCCTAGTGATGGATCCATATGATATGAAGAGAAAAATCGGCTAAGTCCCAGATTGGGTCTGTCAGAAATACACTTCCAAGTTACCACACAAGCAAGCAAGATGGCCTAGTGATGGATCCATATGATATGAAGAGAAAAATCGGCTAAGTCCAGGATCCATATAATATGAAGAGAAAAATCGGCTAAGTCCCAGATTGGGTCTGTCAGAAATACACTTCCAAGTTACCACACAAGCAAGCAAGATGGCCTAGTGATGGATCCATATGATATGAAGAGAAAAATCGGCTAAGTCCGAGATTGGGTCTGTCAGAAATACACTTCCAAGTTACCACGCAAGCAAGCAAGATGGCCTAGTGATGGATCCATATGATATGAAGAGAAAAATCGGCTAAGTCCAGGATCCATATAATATGAAGAGAAAAATCGGCTAAGTCCCAGATTGGGTCTGTCAGAAATACACTTCCAAGTTACCACACAAGCAAGCAAGATGGCCTAGTGATGGATCCATATGATATGAAGAGAAAAATCGGCTAAGTCCCAGATTGGGTCTGTCAGACATACACTTCCAAGTTACCACGCAAGCAAGCAAGATGGCCTAGTGATGGATCCATATGATATGAAGAGAAAAATCGGCTAAGTCCAGGATCCATATAATATGAAGAGAAAAATCGGCTAAGTCCCAGATTGGGTCTGTCAGAAATACACTTCCAAGTTACCACACAAGCAAGCAAGATGGCCTAGTGATGGATCCATATGATATGAAGAGAAAAATCGGCTAAGTCCCAGATTGGGTCTGTCAGACATACACTTCCAAGTTACCACATGAGCAAGCAAGATGGCCTAGTGATGGATCCATATAATATGAAGAGAAAAATCGGCTAAGTCCCAGATTGGGTCTGTCAGAAATACACTTCAAAGTTACCACACAAGCAAGCAAGATGGCCTAAGGATGGATCCATATGATATGAACAGAAAAATCGGCCAAGTCCAAGATTGGGTCTGTCAGAAATACACTATCAAGTTACCACACAAGCAAGCAACATGGCCTAGTGATGGATCCATATAATATGAAGAGAAAAATCGGCTAAGTCCGAGATTGGGTCTGTCAGAAATACACTATCAAGTTACCACACAAGCAAGCAAGATGGCCTAAGGATGGATCCATATGATATGAAGAGAAAAATCGGCTAAGTCCGAGATTGGGTCTGTCAGAAATACACTATCAAGTTACCACACAAGCAAGCAACATGGCCTAGTGATGGATCCATATAATATGAAGAGAAAAATCGGCTAAGTCCGAGATTGAGTCTGTCGGAAATACACTATCAAGTTACCACACAAGCAAGCAAGATGGCCTAGTGATGGATCCATATGATATGAAGAGAAAAATCGGCTAAGTCCCAGATTGGGTCTGTCAGACATACACTTTCAAGTTACCACACAAGCAAGCAAGATGGCCTAGTGATGGATTCATATAATATGAAGGGAAAAATTGGCTAAGTCCGAGATTGGGTCTGTCGGAAATACACTATCAAGTTACCACATGAGCAAGCAAGTTACCACATGAAGAGAAAGCCGGCAAAGTCCGGGAATGTTACCACATGAACTGGAAAATGGGCAACAACCTACCTTCACAGGGAACGTGAATAACTAAGGCTGTAGACATCGGATCGACAAGCCAAAGACTGATATGGAAAGGAAATGAGTAGTACTAGCTTTCCTGAGAGTTGCAGAGCTTAGACTGCATATGAACGGAAGTTATAAAGCGTCAAATTCAGAAAAGTTGCCCGAAGGAACACAAGTTCCAACTTAGAGCATGAATACCGCCTAGACGGTAAGAGGTACGGCCAGGCTGAGGAATAAGAAAATGTTGGCCAACATGTTCCCTAACTATCCCCCGAAGACCGCAAAGCAATCCAACATCAACCAAGAAAGTTATAGCCCGATCAAGGAAACACCTACTTTGCACCGATATTGCACCAAATAAATGTACCAAGCACCTTCGGTTGCATACCTGCAGGGGCTTACCATAGTAGGCCATGGAAGACCGATATACCGAACATAATCACTTTCTATCTCCTCGGGTGTTGGAGATAGCGCTTTGCGGTAAAGGAACGAAAGTTAGACCATATCTTGGTGCATCTTTTTGCCCGAGAACACAAGACCCTATCTACCAAGGCAAGAAAGTTGTGTGGGGACAAAATGTCCATAAGTGCCCAAAGTGGCACACTTGAACCATATATTCGAGAAAAACACAAGTGTGGGCCCGAGCTAGCAAGTTGAAATGTTCTGACCGTCAGTAGCCCTAGTCAAGGCGCACTTATCATTATATGGGGCCACAGCGCCAGCTAGTCTCCAAGTGGGCCATATGGGTGTTCTAAGGTTTGCACCCAAATGAGGAAAAAACAGGGTAAGGTACGGTGTACCTCGAATAACTCGGGCTGTGGATGGCCGAGCAAGACAAAGACATAGCGTTGGAAAGGTCTCGATGAGACCTAACTACCCTGAGAGTTTGAAGGCATAGACTTGAACGACCGAGAAGTTATTAAGTGCACAAGTGGTGAAGTTGCACCAAAGTCCGTGTTACCCGAAGTGGCACACGAACACCCAATATTCGACCAAAACACAAGTTTGCGCACGAGCTAGCGAGTTACATTGTTCTGACCGTCAGTAGCCCTTACTAAGACACGCATTTGATTATATGGGGCCAAGCCGCTAGCTCGACTCGAAGTTGGTCATATGGTTGGTTGATGGTTTGGACCGACCACGTGTTGTACCAAGTTGAGGTAACTTTCATGAACTATAACTCGGTCAGTTTGCCACCGAGCAACAAGCTACGATGTGATTTGGAATGGCCCTGAGTGGGACTATTTGGGAAAAATACGAACAGAAAATCAGCTTGTCTATGGGCGAAGCTATTAGTGAAACATATGGCAAAATGGGTCCGAAAACGAATGAAATGGGACTTGGACCAAGAATAACGGCAAGTTGGAGAAGAGATAGCAAGTTGGTGTAGAACAATTATATTTGGTGCATGGTATGACCAACAAAAAAGTATATGAGGCCAAGGTGCTGGCTGGCCTCCAAAGTGGAGATATGGGCGATCCAAAGTTTGTACCCAAGTACGAACAAGTATGGAAAAAACAGGGTAAGGTACCAAGTACCATTAATAACTTCGGCTGTAGATGGCCGAGCGAGGCAAACGGCTCACCGTTGGAAAGGTCTTGGGGAGACCTATCTACCCTGAAAGTTTTATGAGGCTGAGTTGAAAGACCACGGAGATATTAGGTGATGATGGTCCAATTCGGGGACCAAGTCGCAGGAAATGGCACTTGACCAAAATCACCCTTGGAAGGTGAATACCGGCTTACCGGTAAGAGATAGCGACTAGGCGTAGAATATTCATAAGTTGGGCGTGTAGAGACGCAACTTTCATTATATGGGGGCAACCCGGTCAGGGTGCTCCAAGTCGGTCGTTTGGTCGGTTTATGGTTTGGGCCGACCATGTGGTGTACCAAGAAGAGGTACCTTTCATGAATTATAACTCGGTCAGTTTGCCACCGAGCGACAAGTTGCGATGTGATTTGGAATGGTCTTGAGTGGGACTATCAAGCAAAAATACAAATAGAAAATCAGCTTGTCCATGGCCGAAGCTATTAGTGAAACATATAGCAAAATGGGTCCGAAAACGAATGAAATGGGTCTTGGACCAAGAATAACGGCAAGTTGGAGAAGAGATAGCAAGTTGGCGTAGAAAAATTATATTTGGTGCATGGTATGACCAACAAAAAAGTATATGAGGCCAAGGTGCTGGCTGGCCTCCAAAGTGGAGATATGGGCGATACAAAGTTTGTACCCAAGTATGGCAAAAACTGGTAGAGGTACCTTTCATGAATTACTGCTCAGGCTGTATGGCACTTAGCGGGACGCTTGGCTCTGGTATGGAATAGTCTTGAGTGGGACTATCAAGGAAAAATACGAACAAAAAATCACCATGTCCACGGACGAAGGTATTAGCGAAACTTAGAGCGAAATTGCGACCAAGTCGCTGGAAATGGCCCTTGGACCAAGTATACCGTCAAGGCGGTACGAGATAGCGAGTTGACGTGGAATATTTATAAGTTTGCCTCCACGAGACGAAAGTTTAGTTATATGGGGCCAACCCGCTCAGGGTTGTCCAAGTCGGTCATATGGCTGATCGAAATTTTCGACCAAGTACTGAGAAAACAGGGTAAGGTACCGTGTACCTCGAATAACTTTGGCTGTAGATGTCCGAGCTAGGCAAACGGCATAGCGTTGGAAAGGTCTTGAGGTGTTCTAGGCACCCTGAAAGTTTGAAAAGGCTATCTGGAAAACTCGTGGAGATATTAGAGAAACATTGGGCCCAAAAGATACCAAGTCGCAGGAAATGGGCCCTCCAAGAACACCCTAAAATCCCAATTACGGCTAAGTTGCAGGCCAGCTAGCGAAGTGAAATGTTCTAGGCATAACTAGAACACGTTAATGCGCAACTTTTTGAATCAGAACTTTTTTCGATATCTGGCCCCCAAAGGGGGGATATGGGCGATCAAAGGATTTTTCCAAGTTTCGGTACTTTTTACGGTATCGCTCATAGCTCCGGCTGTATGCAAGCAAATGACAATCTAAGACATGATTTGGAAAGGTATTGAGCAGTACTAACTTACGTTAGAACACAGCGAAGCGCTATCGGTTCATGGCAAGGCCGATATAAGCAGTCAAAGATGAAAAATGTTGACAAAATGAACAAAAATTACCTTGGTACGCGAATAGCGGCCAGGGATGAAGAGGTACGAAGGTGGTGTAGAAGAATTATAATTAGGACTTGGTACGCTCTAAAAGTTTGCCGAAGACCGCAAAGCGCTCAGACCCATAGAAAGTGGCCATTTGGGCCGAACAGTGCGTGCAAAGAGGTGAAAATGCAAAAATTGCACTTTGGGGGGCGATTTGCGGGGGGAAGGAGGGGTCGGAGGGCAAAATGTCCCTTGACCAAAAAGTCTTATCTCGTCGAGATCTACAACATTGCCGAAGACCGCAAAGCGCTAGCTCGCAATCGAAAAATCGAGAATTTGAAAATTTTCTAAGTCTTGGGCTCCCTAAGGAAAAGTTTCAAAAATCACGTTTGTCCCCAATTTTGAAGGGGAAGGAGTCGGTTCCGGGGCATGGTGTCTTCGGCAAAAAGTCTTATCTTTTTGCGTACTTTCGACTAGTTCAATAAAAATTTTTGACCCAAAATTTGTTCGGCGGACCCCTAGGTCGAAAAACCCGAAAAAAGTCGAAAAAAGTCGAAAATGTCGAAAAATGAGAAAACCTCATATTCGGACTCTACACGAGCCCCAGATATTGAAAAGTGAAATCCGCGGTCGATTTGGAACAAAAAATTGACCTAGGCAAAGTTGTATGGAGGTAGGGACCCCTGAGAAAAAAGTTTGGTCCCGAGGCTCCTTGGACCACCAAGTCCCTAGGTCGGACCAAAATCGGAAAAAATCCGACCAAAGTCGAAAGTGTCGAAAATTTTAAAAAACCCCTTTTGGGGCCCTATGGCCTCCCTAGATAATGAAAAGTGAGGTCCGCGGCCGATCCGGAAGAAAAACTTGACCTAGGCAAACTTGTATGACGGTGGGGACCCAAAAAAATTTCGATGAGTGTAGTTTAGACAGGCCGGAAAATGTATCGGTGGTCCGTATCAAGGGACGTCTTTTAGTTCCATGGGGTGGTGGTCGTCGAACAAAGTCGCCTAGGTCGACCACCAGAAAGACCAGTCGTGTTGTAATGGATGTTTTGACCACTTTACTAGGGAAACCTAGTAGGTCGAAGCAAATTTGGGGTTCGAGATGAGTTGGTGAAAGTTGGTCCAACCTAGGTGTGCTTGGTGGAGGTTGACCATGAAAGTAGAGCATGATAGGAATGACCATAACTTTGGTTCTAGATGTCGGATCGGTACACTTGAGGCAGTTTTGGAAAGGTGAAGGCCTGCTCTAGCTATGTTTCCTACCAAGCTAAGCGCCTACTAGTGACCCGGAGGAGGTATTAAGGGTCAAAAGCAAAAAGGGGTACCCTAAAGTGCATGTGACCAAGAAAATGGGAAAAACGGTATCGCCTATAGCTCAGGCTGTATGGCTCGGATCGGAAAGCTTGGATATGCGTTGGAAAGGTCTTGACGAGCACTAGCTATGTGTCCTACCAAGCGAAGCGCTAGGTGTTGAGCAAGTCGGTCATATTAGAGGGCAAAGGTGAAAAATGGTGGTTTAGAGGCGAAAATTCACCTTATGATCGAAAATAGCGGGCGAACGATAAGAGCTACGAACACGGCGTAGAACAATCATAAGTACGTTACCACAAGACCTAACTTTGGCCAATATAGAGCGAGAAGATCGGAGGTACCCATCAGGGTGATATGGCTGGTTCAAAGTTGGACCAAAACGAGACTTGAGAAATGGGTTGAAACACGGTATCGCGAATAACTCAGGCTGTATGGAACGGATCGAAAAGCTAAGATCAGTGTTGGAAAGGTCGAACCGAGCGCTAACTATAATCCCAAACAACCGAAGCGCTAAGTGTTGAGCAAAACTGAGTTATTAAGCGACAAAGTGGAAAAATAATACCAAAATGGCCAAAAATCACACAAGACCAAGAATACCGAGCAGGCGGTAAGAGATAGCGGGTTGACGTAGAATACTTATAAGTTTGCCTCTACGAGACCTAAAAGTCGGCCATAGACAGCGAGAAGATCGGACCACTCTGGAAGGGTGATACGAGTGGTCAAAAATAGGCAAAAATGAAACATGGCTAAAATGGATTTGACTTGTGCACCATGTAGCTCCGGCTGTATGGCATGGATTGTAAAGCTAGGATATGTTTTGGAAAGGTAACACCCAGCGCTAGATACGACTAGAAGAAAGCAAAGCGCTAACTAGCATGATTTGGAAGTTATTAAACGACAAAGTCGAAAAATGTTACCAAAATTGAAACTCGAGTACATTGGGCCAAAAAGTACAAGTTGTGAAATTTGGACTTACGAGTAAAATACCGAGCAGGCGGTAAGAGATAGAGACTTGGTGTAGAACAATTATAAGTTGGGCGTGTAGAGACGCAACTTTCATTATATGGGGCCAACCCGGTCAGGGTGCTCCAAGTCGGTCGTTTGGTCGGTTTATGGTTTGGGCCGACCACGTGGTGTACCAAGTTGAGGTACCTTTCATGAATTATAACTCGGTCAGTTTGCCACCGAGCGACAAGTTCCGGTGTGATTTGGTATGGTCTTGAGTGGGACTATCAAGCAAAAATACAAATAGAAAATCAGCTTGTCCATGGCCGAAGCTATTAGTGAAACATATAGCAAAATGGGTCCAAAAACGAATGAAATGGGACTTGGACCAAGAATAACGGCAAGTTGGAGAAGAGATAGCAAGTTGACGTAGTACAATTATATTTGGTGCATGGTATGACCAACAAAAAAGTATATGGGGCCAAGGTGCTGGCTGGCCTCCAAAGTGGTGATATGGGCGATACAAAGTGTGTACCCACGTACGAACAAGTATGGAAAAAACAGGGTAAGGTACCAAGTACCATGAATAACTTCGGCTGTAGATGGCCGATTGAGGCAAACGGCATACCGTTGGAAAGGTCTTGGGGAGACCTATCTACCCTGAAAGTTTCATGAGGCTGAGTTGAAAGACCACGGAGATATTAGGTGATGATGGTCGTATTCGGGGACCAAGTCGCAGGAAATGGCACTTGACCAAAATCCCCCTTGGAAGGTGAATACCGGCTTACCGGTAAGAGATAGCGACTTGGCGTAGAATATTCATAAGTTGGGCGTGTAGAGACGCAACTTTCATTATATGGGGCCAACCCGGTCAGGGTGCTCCAAGTCGGTCGTTTGGTCGGTTTATGGTTTGGGCCGACCACGTGGTGTACCAAGTTGAGGTACCTTTCATGAATTATAACTCGGTCAGTTTGCCACCGAGCGACAAGCTGCGGTGTGTTTTGGAATGGTCTTGAGTGGGACTATCAAGGAAAAATACAAATAGAAAATCAGCTTGTCCATGGCCGAAGCTATTAGTGAAACATATAGCAAAATGGGTCCAAAAACGAATGAAATGGGACTTGGACCAAGAATAACGGCAAGTTGGAGAAGAGATAGCAAGTTGGCGTAGAACAATTATATTTGGTGCATGGCATGACCAACAAAAAAGTATACGGGGCCAAGGTGCTGGCTGGCCTCCAAAGTGGAGATATGGGCGATACAAAGTTTGTACCCAAGTATGGCAAAAACTGGTAGAGGTACCTTTCATGAATTACTGCTCAGGCTGTATGGCACTTAGCGGGACGCTTGGCTCTGGTATGGAATAGTCTTGAGTGGGACTATCAAGGAAAAATACGAACAAAAAATCACCATGTCCACGGACGAAGGTATTAGCGAAACTTAGAGCGAAATTGCGACCAAGTCGCTGGAAATGGCCCTTGGACCAAGTATACCGTCAAGGCGGTACGAGATAGCGAGTTGACGTGGAATATTTATAAGTTTGCCTCCACGAGACGAAAGTTTAGTTATATGGGGCCAACCCGCTCAGGGTTGTCCAAGTCGGTCATATGGCTGATCGAAATTTTCGACCAAGTACTGAGAAAACAGGGTAAGGTACCGTGTACCTCGAATAACTTTGGCTGTAGATGTCCGAGCGAGGCAAACGGCATAGCGTTGGAAAGGTCTTG
>NW_026689737.1:35000-48005 GCF_943734765.1 Anopheles ziemanni | reverse complement strand
CCATCAGGGACCTTTGCTTCATATAAGTTTGCCTTGCTTGGTGTGGTAACATTTGAGTGTAGTTCTGACATCCCCATTTTGGGACTTAGCCGATTTTTCGTAAAATACCATATGACCCATCAGGGTCCTTTGCTTCATATAAGTTTGCCTTGCTTGGTGTGGTAACATTTGAGTGTAGTTCTGACATCCCCATTTTGGGACTTAGCCGATTTTTCGTAAAATACCATATGACCCATCAGGGTCCTTTGCTTCATATAAGTTTGCCTTGCTTGGTGTGGTAACATTTGAGTGTAGTTCTGACATCCCCATTTTGGGACTTAGCCGATTTTTCGATCCATACCATATGACCCATCAGGGTCCTTTGCTTCATATAAGTTTGCCTTGCTTGGTGTGGTAACATTTGAGTGTAGTTCTGACATCCCCATTTTGGGACTTAGCCGATTTTTCGTAAAATACCATATGACCCATCAGGGTCCTTTGCTTCATATAAGTTTGCCTTGCTTGGTGTGGTAACACATGAGTGTAGTTCTGACATCCCCATTTTGGGACTTAGCCGATTTTTCGTAAAATACCATATGACCCATCAGGGTCCTTTGCTTCATATAAGTTTGCCTTGCTTGGTGTGGTAACATTTGAGTGTAGTTCTGACATCCCCATTTTGGGACTTAGCCGATTTTTCGTAAAATACCATATGACCCATCAGGGTCCTTTGCTTCATATAAGTTTGCCTTGCTTGGTGTGGTAACATTTGAGTGTAGTTCTGACATCCCCATTTTGGGACTTAGCCGATTTTTCGATCAATTCCATATGACCCATCAGGGTCCTTGCCTTCATATAAGTTTGCCTTGCTTGGTGTGGTAACATTTGAGTGTAGTTCTGACATCATCAATTTGGGACTTAGCCGATTTTTCGTAAAATACCATATGACCCATCAGGGTCCTTTCCTTCATATAAGTTTGCCTTGCTTGATGTGGTAACATTTTAGTGTAGTTCTGACATCACCATTTTGGGACTTAGCCGATTTTTCGATCAATTCCATATGACCCATCAGGGTCCTTTTTCTTCATATAAGTTTCCCAAGACTTAGTGTTTTTTTACCTTTGGACACCAATATCACCCTTACGGGTATCTTTGATCTTCGCACCATGTATTGACCAAATGTAGGTCTTGCTATGCCAATCTTATAATTGTTCTACACCAAGTCTCTATCTTGAACCATTAAGGCTCTAACTTGCACCAATTGCTTGGTACTCTTGGTCCGTGTTTCATCGCATACTGACTTCTTGACTTAGTGCTTTTTTCCTTTGGACACCAATATCACCCTTGCGGGTATCTTTGATCTTCTCACTTTGTATTGACCGAATGTAGGTCTTGCCATGCCAAACATATAATTGTTCTACACCAAGTCTCTATCTCGTACCGCCAGCTCGGTACATTCGATTAACCTGCCCTTAAGGCACCCGGGACTTAGCCATTTTTTCACATTTTTCATGATTTTGAGGCAACTTTTCTCGACTTTGTCACCTTATATCACCAAGATCCTTTCCCTTTAGCGCTTCACTCTGTTCGTATGATATTTAGCGCTGACTATCACCTTTCTGTCGCTGAGCTCAACTTCTTATTCGGTGCCATAGAGCCAGAGATATTTGGTGTATGCTGTTATAAGGGAAGTTTGTCACTTTTTCAAAGGCCCACTTTGGGACGCCCATATCTCACCTTCAGGTATCTTCGATCTTCTTGTCGTCTATGGACGAAACTTAGGCCTTGTCTTGGCCAACTTATAAATGTTCTACGGCCAAGCCGTATCTCTTACCGCCAGCCCGGTATTTTTGGACTTAGTCGGATTTTCGCCTCTCGTGGTAACAATTTCAGACTTTGACTCACAATAACACCCAAACGGTCACATGCTAGCGCTTTGCTTGGAAGGAATTATAGTTAGCGCTACCTTTTCTCTTTCCACCGATACCTTGTTCGTTCCATTCCATGCCATACAGCCGAAGTTATGATGTTTCCCGTTTTCCATATCATGTGGAGCTTATGCTCTGGGAAAACCATCTAACACCTGTACCACCCTTTTAGGTACCACCGATCTCGAGACTATGTTCGGGCCAAATATAGGTTATAACATGCCCAACTTATAATTGTTCTACACCAAGTCTCTATCTCTTACCGCCTGCTCGGTATTTTACTCGTAAGTCCAAATTTCACAACTTGTACTTTTTGGCCCAATGTACTCGAGTTTCAATTTTGGTAACATTTTTCGACTTTGACGCTTAATAACTTCCAAATCATGCTAGTTAGCGCTTTGCTTTCTTCTAGTCGTATCTAGCGCTGGGTGTTACCTTTCCAAAACATATCCTAGCTCTACAATCCATGCCATACAGCCGGCGCTACATGGTGCACAAGTCAAATCCATTTTAGCCATGTTTCATTTTTGCCAATTTTTGACCACTCGTATCACCCTTCCAGAGTGGTCCGATCTTCTCGCTGTCTATGGACGACTTTTAGGTCTCGTAGAGGCAAACTTATAAGTATTCTACGTCAACCCGCTATCTCTTACCGCCTGCTCGGTATTCTTGGTCTTGTGTGATTTTTGGAAATTTTGGTATTATTTTTCCACTTTGTCGCTTAATAACTCAGTTTTGCTCAACACTTAGCGCTTCGGTTGTTTGGGATTATAGTTAGCGCTCGGTTCGACCTTTCCAACACTGATCTTAGCTTGTCGATCCGTTCCATACAGCCTGAGTTATTCGCGATACCGTGTTTCAACCCATTTCTCAAGTCTCGTTTTGGTCCAACTTTGAACCAGCCATATCACCCTGATGGGTACCTCCGATCTTCTCGCTCTATATTGGCCAAAGTTAGGTCTTGTGGTAACGTACTTATGATTGTTCTACGCCGTGTTCGTAGCTCTTATCGTTCGCCCGCTATTTTCGATCATAAGGTGAATTTTCGCCTCTAAACCACCATTTTTCACCTTTGCCCTCTAATATGACCGACTTGCTCAACACCTAGCGCTTCGCTTGGTAGGACACATAGCTAGCGCTCGTCAAGACCTTTCCAACGCATATCCAAGCTTTCCGATCCGAGCCATACAGCCTGAGCTATAGGCGATACCGTTTTTCCCATTTTCTTGGTCACATGCACTTTAGGGTACCCCTTTTTGCCTTTGACCCTTAATACCTCCTCCGGGTCACTAGTAGGCGCTCAGCTTGGTAGGAAACATAGCTAGAGCAGGCCTTCACCTTTCCAAAACTGCCTCAAGTGTACCGATCCGACATCTAGAACCAAAGTTATGGTCATTCCTATCATGCTCTACTTTCATGGTCAACCTCCACCAAGCACACCTAGGTTGGACCAACTTTCACCAACTCATCTCGAACCCCAAATTTGCTTCGACCTACTAGGTTTCCCTAGTAAAGTGGTCAAAACATCCATTACAACACGACTGGTCTTTCTGGTGGTCGACCTAGGCGACTTTGTTCGACGACCACCACCCCATGGAACTAAAAGACGTCCCTTGATACGGACCACCGATACATTTTCCGGCCTGTCTAAACTACACTCATCGAAATTTTTTTGGGTCCCCACCGTCATACAAGTTTGCCTAGGTCAAGTTTTTCTTCCGGATCGGCCGCGGACCTCACTTTTCATTATCTAGGGAGGCCATAGGGCCCCAAAAGGGGTTTTTTAAAATTTTCGACACTTTCGACTTTGGTCGGATTTTTTCCGATTTTGGTCCGACCTAGGGACTTGGTGGTCCAAGGAGCCTCGGGACCAAACTTTTTTCTCAGGGGTCCCTACCTCCATACAACTTTGCCTAGGTCAATTTTTTGTTCCAAATCGACCGCGGATTTCACTTTTCAATATCTGGGGCTCGTGTAGAGTCCGAATATGAGGTTTTCTCATTTTTCGACATTTTCGACTTTTTTCGACTTTTTTCGGGTTTTTCGACCTAGGGGTCCGCCGAACAAATTTTGGGTCAAAAATTTTTATTGAACTAGTCGAAAGTACGCAAAAAGATAAGACTTTTTGCCGAAGACACCATGCCCCGGAACCGACTCCTTCCCCTTCAAAATTGTGGACAAACGTGATTTTTGAAACTTTTCCTTAGGGAGCCCAAGACTTAGAAAATTTTCAAATTCTCGATTTTTCGATTGCGAGCTAGCGCTTTGCGGTCTTCGGCAATGTTGTAGATCTCGACGAGATAAGACTTTTTGGTCAAGGGACATTTTGCCCTCCGACCCCTCCTTCCCCCCGCAAATCGCCCCCCAAAGTGCAATTTTTGCATTTTCACCTCTTTGCACGCACTGTTCGGCCCAAATGGCCACTTTCTATGGGTCTGAGCGCTTTGCGGTCTTCGGCAAACTTTTAGAGCGTACCAAGCCCTAATTATAATTCTTCTACACCACCTTCGTACCTCTTCATCCCTGGCCGCTATTCGCGTACCAAGGTAATTTTTGTTCATTTTGTCAACATTTTTCATCTTTGACTGCTTATATCGGCCTTGCCATGAACCGATAGCGCTTCGCTGTGTTCTAACGTAAGTTAGTACTGCTCAATACCTTTCCAAATCATGTCTTAGATTGTCATTTGCTTGCATACAGCCGGAGCTATGAGCGATACCGTAAAAAGTACCGAAACTTGGAAAAATCCTTGGATCGCCCATATCCCCCCTTTGGGGACCAGATATCGAAAAAAGTTCTTATTCAAAAAGTTGCGCCTTAACGTGTTCTAGTTATGCCTAGAACATTTCACTTCGCTAGCTGGCCTGCAACTTAGCCGTAATTGGGATTTTAGGGTGTTCTTGGAGGGCCCATTTCCTGCGACTTGGTATCTTTTGGGCCCAATGTTTCTCTAATATCTCCACGAGTTTTCCAGATAGCCTTTTCAAACTTTCAGGGTGCCTAGAACACCTCAAGACCTTTCCAACGCTATGCCGTTTGCCTCGCTCGGACATCTACAGCCGAAGTTATTCGAGGTACACGGTACCTTACCCTGTTTTCTCAGTACTTGGTCGAAAATTTCGATCAGCCATATGACCGACTTGGACAACCCTGAGCGGGTTGGCCCCATATAACTAAACTTTTGTCTCTTGTAGGCAAACTTATAAATGTTCTACGTCAACTCGCTATCTCGTACCGCCTTGACGGTATACTTGGTCCAAGGGCCATTTCCAGCGACTTGGTCGCAATTTCGCTCTAAGTTTCGCTAATACCTTCGTCCGTGGACATGGTGATTTTTTGTTCGTATTTTTCCTTGATAGTCCCACTCAAGACTATTCCATACCAGAGCCAAGCGTCCCGCTAAGTGCCATACAGCCTGAGCAGTAATTCATGAAAGGTACCTCTACCAGTTTTTGCCATACTTGGGTACAAACTTTGGATCGCCCATATCTCCACTTTGGAGGCCAGCTAGCACCTTGGCCCCATATACTTTTTTGTTGGTCATGCCATGCACCAAATATAATTGTTCTACGCCAACTTGCTATCTCTTCTCCAACTTGCCGTTATTCTTGGTCCAATTCCCATTTCATTCGTTTTTGGACCCATTTTGCTATATGTTTCACTAATAGCTTCGGCCATGGACAAGCTGATTTTCGATTGGTATTTTTCCTTGATAGTCCCACTCAAGACCATTCCAAAACACACCGCAGCTTGTCGCTCGGTGGCAAACTGACCAAGTTATAATTCATGAAAGGTACCTCAACTTGGCACACCACGTGGTCGGCCCAAACCATAAACCAACCAAACGACCGACTTGGAGCACCCTGACCGGGTTGCCCCCGTATAATGAAAGTTGCGTCTCTACACGCCCAACTTATGAATATTCTACGCCAAGTCGCTATCTCTTACCGGTAAGCCGGTATTCACCTTCCAAGGGTGATTTTGGTCAAGTGCCATTTCCTGCGACTTGGTCCCCGAATTGGACCATCATCACCTAATATCTCCGTGGTCTTTCAACTCAGCCTCATGAAACTTTCAGGGTAGATAGGTCTCCCCGAGACCTTTCCAACGGTGAGCCGTTTGCCTCGCTCGGCCATATACAGCCGAAGTTATTAATGGTACTTGGTACCTTACCCTGTTTTTTCCATACTTGTTCGTACTTGGGTACAAACTTTGTATCGCCCATATCTCCACTTTGGAGGCCAGCCAGCACCTTGGCCCCAAATACTTTTTTGTTGGTCATACTATGCCCAAAATATAAATGTTCTACGTCAACTTGCTATCTCTTCTCCAACTTGCCGTTATTCTTGGTCCAAGTCCCATTTCATTCGTTTTTGGACCCATTTTGCTATATGTTTCACTAATAGCTTCGGCCATGGACAAGCTGATTTTCTATTTGTATTTTTGCTTGATAGTCCCACTCAAGACCATTCCAAAACACACCGCAACTTGTCGCTCGGTGGCAAACTGACCGAGTTATAATTCATGAAAGGTACCTCTTCTTGGTACACCACGTGGTCGGCCCAAACCATAAACCGACCAAACGACCGACTTGGAGCACCCTGACCGGGTTGCCCCCGTATAATGAAAGTTGCGTCTCTACACGCCCAACTTATGAATATTCTACGCCAAGTCGCTATCTCTTACCGGTAAGCCGGTATTCACCTTCCAAGGGTGATTTTGGTCAAGTGCCATTTCCTGCGACTTGGTCCCCGAATTGGACCATCATCACCTAATATCTCCGTGGTCTTTCAACTCAGCCTCATGAAACTTTCAGGGTAGATAGGTCTCCCCAAGACCTTTCCAACGGTATGCCGTTTGTCTTGCTCGGCCATCTACAGCCGAAGTTATTAATGGTACTTGGTACCTTACCCTGTTTTTTCCATACTTGTTCGTACTTGGGTACAAACTTTGGATCGCCCATATCTCCACTTTGGAGGCCAGCCAGCACCTTGGCCCCATATACTTTTTTGTTGGTCATACCATGCACCAAATATAATTGTTCTACGTCAACTTGCTATCTCTTCTCCAACTTGCCGTTATTCTTGGTCCAAGTCCCATTTCATTCGTTTTCGGACCCATTTTGCCATATGTTTCACTAATAGCTTCGCCCATAGACAAGCTAATTTTCTGTTTGTATTTTTCCCAAATAGTCCTACTCAGGACCATTCCAAATCACATCGTAGCTTGTTGCTCGGTGGCAAACTGACCGAGTTATAATTCATGAAAGGTACCTCAACTTGGTACACCACGTGGTCGGCCCAAACCATAAACCGACCAAACGACCGACTTGGAGCACCCTGACCGGGTTGCCCCCGTATAATGAAAGTTGCGTCTCTACACGCCCAACTTATGAATATTCTACGCCAAGTCGCTATCTCTTACCGGTAAGCCGGTATTCACCTTCCAAGGGTGATTTTGGTCAAGTGCCATTTCCTGCGACTTGGTCCCCGAATTGGACCATCATCACCTAATATCTCCGTGGTCTTTCAACTCAGCCTCATGAAACTTTCAGGGTAGATAGGTCTCCCCGAGACCTTTCCAACGGTGAGCCGTTTGCCTCGCTCGGCCATATACAGCCGAAGTTATTAATGGTACTTGGTACCTTACCCTGTTTTTTCCATACTTGTTCGTACTTGGGTACAAACTTTGTATCGCCCATATCTCCACTTTGGAGGCCAGCCAGCACCTTGGCCCCAAATACTTTTTTGTTGGTCATACTATGCCCAAAATATAAATGTTCTACGTCAACTTGCTATCTCTTCTCCAACTTGCCGTTATTCTTGGTCCAAGTCCCATTTCATTCGTTTTTGGACCCATTTTGCTATATGTTTCACTAATAGCTTCGGCCATGGACAAGCTGATTTTCTATTTGTATTTTTGCTTGATAGTCCCACTCAAGACCATTCCAAAACACACCGCAACTTGTCGCTCGGTGGCAAACTGACCGAGTTATAATTCATGAAAGGTACCTCTTCTTGGTACACCACATGGTCGGCCCAAACCATAAACCGACCAAACGACCGACTTGGAGCACCCTGACCGGGTTGCCCCCAATTAATGAAAGTTGCGTCTTTACACGCCCAACTTATGAATATTCTACGCCAAGTCGCTATCTCTTACCGGTAAGCCGGTATTCACCTTCCAAGCGTGATTTTGGTCAAGTGCCATTTCCTGCGACTTGGTCCCCGAATTGGACCATCATCACCTAATATCTCCGTGGTCTTTCAACTCAGCCTCATGAAACTTTCAGGGTAGATAGGTCTCCCCAATACCTTTCCAACGATATGCGGTTTGCCTCGCTAGGCCATCTACAGCCGAAGTTATTCATGGTACTTGGTACCTTACCCTGTTTTTTCCATACTTGTTCATACTTGGGTACAAACTTTGAATCGCCCATATCACCACTTTGGAGGCCAGCCAGCGCCTTGGCCCCATACACATTTTTGTTGGTCATACCACGCACTAGTTATAAATGTTCTACGCAAGCTTGCTATCTCTTCTCCAACTTGCGGTTATTTTTGACTCAAGTCCCATTTCCATAGTTTTTGGTACCAATTTGCTCTATGTTTCGCTAATAGCTTCGCCCAAGGACTTTGTGATTTTTTGTTCGCATTTTTCCTAAATAGTCCCACTCAAGACTATTCCAAATCACACCTTAGCTTGTCGCTCAGTGCCATACAGCCAGAGTTTTAATTCATGAAAGGTACATAACCTTGGTACACCACGTGGTCGGTCCAAACCATCAACCAACCATATGACCGACTTCGAGTCGAGCTAGCGGCTAGGCTCAATATAATGAAATGCGTGTCTTGATGCGAGCTACTGACGGTCTGAACAATGTAGCTCGCTAGCTCGTCTCTAAACTTGTATTTTGGTCGAATATTGGGTGTTCATGTACCACTTCGGGTAACATGGACTTTGGTGCAACTTTACCACTTGTGCACTTAATAACTTCCCGGTCATTCAAGTCTTTGCCTTCATACTTTCAGGGTAGTTAGGTCTCGTCGAGACCTTTCCATACATATGCCAAACTCATCGATCGGACATCTATAGCCCGAGTTATTCGCGGTACACCGTACCTTACCCTGTTTTTTCCTCAATTGGGTACAAACCTTGGAACACCCATATCGCCCCTTTAGAGACTAGCTGGCACGTTGGCCTCATATAATGATAAGTGCACCTCAACTAGGGCTACTGACGGTCAGAACATTTCAACTTGCTAGCTCGGGCCCACACTTGTGTTTTTCTCGAATATATGGTTCAAGTGTGCCACTTTGGGCACTTTTGGACATTTTGTCCCCACACAACTTTCTTGCCTTGGTAGATAGGGTCTTGTGATCTTGGGCAAAAAGATGCACCAAGATAAAGTCTAACTTTCGTTCTTGTACCGCAAAGCGCTATCTCAAACACCCGAGGAGATAGAAAGTGATTATGTTCGGTATATCGGTCTTCCATGGCCTACTATGGTAAACCCCTGCCGGTATGCAACCGAAGGTGCTTGGTACATGTATTTGGTGCAATATCGGTGCAAAGTAGGTGTTTCCTTGATCGGGCTATAACTTTCTTGGTTGATGTTGGATTGCTTTGCGGTCTTCGGGGGATAGTTAGGGAACATGTTGGCCAACATTTCCTTATTCCTCAGCCTGGCCGTACCTCTTACCGTCTAGGCGGTATACATGCTCTAAGTTGGAACTTGTGTTCCTTTGGGTAACTTCTCTGACTTTGACGCTTAATAACTTTCGTTCATATGCAGTCTAAGCTCTGCAACTCTCAGGAAAGCTAGTACTACTCATTTCCTTTCCATATCAGTCTTTGGCTTGTCGATCCGATGTCTACAGCCTTACTTATTCACGTTCCCTGTGAAGGTAGGTTTTTGCCCATTTTCCAGTTCATGTGGTAACATTCGCAGACTTTGCCGGCTTTCTCTTCATGTGGTAACTTGCTTGCTCATGTGGTAACTTGGAAGTGTATTTCTGACAGACCCAATCTGGGACTTAGCCGATTTTTCTCTGCATATTATATGGATCCATCACTAGGCCATCTTGCTTGCTCATGTGGTAACTTGGAAGTGTATTTCTGACAGACCCAATCTGGGACTTAGCCGATTTTTCTCTTCATATCATATGGATCCATCACTAGGCCATCTTGCTTGCTTGTGTGGTAACTTGATAGTGTATGTCTGACAGACCCAATCTGGGACTTAGCCGATTTTTCTCTTCATATCATATGGATCCATCACTAGGCCATCTTGCTTGCTTGTGTGGTAACTTGGAAGTGTATTTCTGACAGACCCAATCTGGGACTTAGCCGATTTTTCTCTTCATATTATATGGATCCTGGACTTAGCCGATTTTTCTCTTCATATCATATGGATCCATCACTAGGCCATCTTGCTTGCTTGTGTGGTAACTTGGAAGTGTATTTCTGACAGACCCAATCTGGGACTTAGCCGATTTTTCTCTTCATATTATATGGATCCTGGACTTAGCCGATTTTTCTCTTCATATCATATGGATCCATCACTAGGCCATCTTGCTTGCTTGTGTGGTAACTTGGAAGTGTATTTCTGACAGACCCAATCTGGGACTTAGCCGATTTTTCTCTTCATATTATATGGATCCTGGACTTAGCCGATTTTTCTCTTCATATCATATGGATCCATCACTAGGCCATCTTGCTTGCTTGTGTGGTAACTTGGAAGTGTATTTCTGACAGACCCAATCT
This sequence comes from Anopheles ziemanni, assembly GCF_943734765.1. NCBI lineage: Eukaryota > Metazoa > Arthropoda > Insecta > Diptera > Culicidae > Anopheles > Anopheles ziemanni. The sequence goes on along the minus strand of NW_026689737.1, from coordinate 37,332 downwards.
GGGACTTAGCCGATTTTTCTCTTCATATCATATGGATCCATCACTAGGCCATCTTGCTTGCTTGTGTGGTAACTTGGAAGTGTATTTCTGACAGACCCAATCTGGGACTTAGCCGATTTTTCTCTTCATATTATATGGATCCTGGACTTAGCCGATTTTTCTCTTCATATCATATGGATCCATCACTAGGCCATCTTGCTTGCTTGTGTGGTAACTTGGAAGTGTATTTCTGACAGACCCAATCTGGGACTTAGCCGATTTTTCTCTTCATATTATATGGATCCTGGACTTAGCCGATTTTTCTCTTCATATCATATGGATCCATCATTAGGCCATCTTGCTTGCTTGTGTGGTAACTTGATAGTGTATTTCCGACAGACCCAATCTCGGACTTAGCCGATTTTTCTCTTCATATTATATGGTTCCATCACTAGGCCATCTTGCTTGCTTGTGTGGTATCTTGAAAGTGTATGTCTGACAGACCCAATCTCGGACTTAGCCGATTTTTCTCTTCATATAATATGGATCCTGGACTTAGCCTGTTATTAGGTTATTATATATGGATCCTGGACTTAGCCGATTATTAGGTTATTATATATGGATCCTGGACTTAGCCGATTTTTCTCTTCATATAATATGGATCCGGGACTTAGCCGATTATTAGGTTATTATATATGGATCCTGGACTTAGCCGATATTTCTCTTCATATAATATGGATCCGGGACTTAGCCAATTTTTCTCTTCATATAATATGGATCCGGGACTTAGCCGATTTTTCTCTTCATATAATATGGATCCGGGACTTAGCCAATTTTTCTCTTCATGTGGTAACGTATGCCAATCGCTCACAAGTCATGGGATAAGGGTACTTGTGTTCTTCCATCTTCTAAGTCCCGCACGGGGACATCGTGATCGCCCCAAGTCCGGAATAGCGCCAAGTCAAGCCCCACGGTGGCCGTGCAGGACCTGTTAGCGGCGGCCCCACTGACAGCACTAATCCGGACTTAGAAATTATATCTTTCTAATCGAACACCACACACGCAACACCACCATACCACCATCTCCTTGCAAGTACCTAAGTACCCGCAACTCCATGGTGAAGGCAATGTCACTCCATCACCAACCTCTTTGCACTGCAAGCACTTGCGTACCCACAACACTCCGAAGAAGGCAACGGCGCGCGATGCTCGACTCCACACACCACACCACACCACACCACCGATGGCCAGCCAGCCAGCCAGCCCAGCTAAAGACTAACCAACCAACCAACCACCAATGGCCTAGGCCAGCCAGATCCCACCTTCAAGTCCAAGCACAGCCAAGTGCAAGTACCGCCAAGTGTTCACCAACCAACCAACACACCAGGTCAGTTGGCCGGTACCCACCTTCAAGTGCCATTACCCTCGGGCGCAAGCTCAATCAAGTGTTAACCAACCAACCCGGCCAAGGCAGCCAACAGGCCGGCACCCTACAGCACCGATCCGCCATTACCACCTCAACCGTTGACCATGCAAGTGGCCTCGGACAACAGGTGACACCCGAAGTACATCCGAAGAACGTATATCAAGTGTTTGCTCACCAAGTCCTCAACCAACCCCAAGTACCCGGAGGTACCCAGAGTGTTGGATCCGCCAACCACTACCAGCACTCCAAGTCCTCGCGAACCCAAAGTGTTTGCCCGGTAGGGCCATTAGACCACAACGCTTGCTAACCATGCAAGTGGCCTCGGACAACAGGTGACACCCGAAGTACACCCGGAGAGTGTATATCAAGTGTTTGTTCACCAAGTCCTCAACCAACCCCAAGTACCCGGAGGTACCCAGAGTGTTGGATCCGCAAACCCGTCCCGGCACTCCAAGTCCTTGCGAACCCAAAGTGTTTGCCCGGTAGGGCCATTGTATCACAACGCTTGCGACCATGCAAGTGGCCTCGAACAAGGTGACAGGGGTATCTTCACCAAGTCCTCAACCAACCCCAAGTACCCGGAGGTACCCAGAGTGTTGGGTCCGCCAACCACTACCAGCACTCCAAGTCCTCGCGAACATAAAGTGTTTGCCCGGTAGGGCCATTAGACCACAACGCTTGCTAACCATGCAAGTGGTCTCGGACAACAGGTGACACCCGAAGTACATCCGGAGAGTGTACAACAAGTGTTTGTTCACCAAGTCCTCAACCAACCCCAAGTACCCGGAGGTACCCAGAGTGTTGGGTCCGCCAACCACTACCAGCACTCTAAGTCCTCGCGAACCCAAAGTGTTTGCCCGGTAGGGCCATTAGACCACAACGCTTGCTAACCATGCAAGTGGTCTCGGACAACAGGCGATACCCGAA
>NW_026689737.1:2500-30000 GCF_943734765.1 Anopheles ziemanni | reverse complement strand
AGATGACGGATAGTGAGACGCACCAGTACACGGAATCGGATAGACGGACAGGCCGCCACCCCTACGTGCTGAGCTTCTCCCGTTTCGCTCGCAGCTACTCAGGGAATCCCGGTTGGTTTCTTTTCCTCCCCTTATTAATATGCTTAAATTCAGGGGGTTGTCACACATGAACTGAGGCTTATGTACCTTGCGGTTGTTATCGTCACATCTGGCTTGCGACTACTTTGTTTCAATGTCCAATATGTACCGTTGGACTCGGTTAACGGGCTGTTAGCCCGCGTGTGGTTTAACTCACTGATACCTTCCATTGCCCATACGCTAGTTTGTTTGTGTTCCTTTGGTCAACTTCCATACTTGAATCATTTGTGCTACCGCTGCTGCTTCGACGCTACTTTGACATCTTCGCTTCTATTTAAATAAATAAATAAGCTGAAGCTAGACATCAGTAAACACCACCACAGACACCACAAGCACGCCTTCTCCTCGTACTTCCGCCTCACGCGGGAACACGGACGCTCTAAATACTTCGAATTCCAATGCCAGTATATTGTAAACCACGGGTTCTTTAATGCTAGCGGGTCGTCGCGACCCTAGTTAACATCATGGTGCACGTCTCGTGACGGGTGTCACGGCGTAGTTAAATGTATGCGATACATTTCTCAAATATAAGCGCTCAGTCATCTGTACATCATGGTAGGTTCCCACGACGTGCAATATGCGTTCAACTTATCAATGTTCATGTGTCCTGCAGTTCACATTATGACGCGCAGTTAGCTGCGGTCTTCATCGATCCATGAGCCGAGTGATCCACTGCCGAGGGTGACTAACTTGCGTAAGCCGCCGCTGTGCGCGTATACCCGTTCCCCGTAGGGAGGAGCAAGCCGCCGCTTAGAGACGAAGCATAAAGTGTCCTCATTCCACATAGGGCAAGCTGGATGAATCCATTTTACCCAGGACGGCCGAAGCGGCGTGGACCAGGGGAGAACTGAACCTTATACTTCACACCACAGTAAGTCTACGTGTCCTCTTCCACATAGGGCAAGCTAGAACTAACTATCTTACCCAGGACTGCCGAAGCAGCGTGGACCAGGGGAGGAACACACTTTTCATGGAAACGTAAGGCATCCATGACTGCCATAACGTAAGCCGCCGCTGTGCGCGTATACCCGTTCCCCGTAGGGAGGAGCAAGCCGCCGCTTAGAGACGAAGCATAAAGTGTCCTCATTCCACATAGGGCAAGCTGGATGAATCCATTTTACCCAGGACGGCCGAAGCGGCGTGGACCAGGGGAGAACTGAACTTTATACTTCACACCACAGTAAGTCTACGTGTCCTCTTCCACATAGGGCAAGCTAGAACTAACTATCTTACCCAGGACTGCCGAAGCAGCGTGGACCAGGGGAGGAACACACTTTTCATAGAAACGTAAGGCATCCATGACTGCCATAGTGCGTAAGCCGCCGCTGTGCGCGTAAACCCGTTCCCCGTAGGGAGGAGTCAAGCCGCCGCTTAGAGACGAAGTATGAAGTGTCCTCTTCCACATAGGGCAAGCTAGAATGAACTATCTTACCCAGGACCGCCGAAGCAGCGTGGACCAGGGGAGAACTGAACTTTATACTTCACACCACAGTATTGAGTAATGTGCCCTCTTCCACATAGGGCAAGCTGGAATGTTCCATTTTACCCAGGACGGCCGAAGCGGCGTGGACCAGTGGAGGACTACACAATCATGAGGTTTGATATCGACTTGTGTGTTTCAATAGGATACCGATGGTATGGTTTGAACCGATTTGATTTAGCCATTCTGAAGTCATCACTTGGTTGAAGCGCTGAACTAGGGAGGCATCGTTTACATATATATTGGTTTTCGCATGCTCTACTAGGTTAATGTCATGAGGTTGGCTATCGAGCATGCCCAAGTGATGACTTGATTGTGTGCTTGCTTGAATTCTTCACATTTCATACCATCGGTTAGTTGTCGAATCATTCCTCGATCATAACCTTCGTTCTTGGTTCATGTATGCTCTCTTCCACATAGGGCAAGCTAGAATTAACTATCTTACCCAGGACCGCCGAAGCAGCGTGGACCAGGGGAGAACTATACTTTGTCTTGTATGCCCTCTTCCACATAGGGCAAGCTAGAACTAACTATCTTACCCAGGACCGCCGAAGCAGCGTGGACCAGTGGAGGACTATACTTTGTTCATTACACCACAGTATTAAGTATGGTGTCCTCTTCCACATAGGGCAAGCTAGAACTAACTATCTTACCCAGGACCGCCGAAGCAGTGTGGACCAGGGGAGGACTATACTTTATACTTCACACACTAGCCATACTGAAGTCATCACTTGGTTGAAGCGCTGAACTACGGCGGGGTAATCGTTTACAGGTTATAATCATATAGCTGCATGCTCATTAGTAGATAATGGAATATTGTATGGCAATATGAGCATGCCCAAGTGATGACTTTGTTTCAAGCTCAACAGGTAGGGTATTGAGTCCTCTTCCACATAGGGCAAGCTAGAATGAACTATCTTACCCAGGACCGCCGGAGCAGCGTGGACCAGTGGAGGACTCTATACTTTATACTTCACACCACAGTATTGAGTACGACTTGCATAAAGCCCCTAATGAGAACCACGAGGGCTCTCTCAATGTAGAACCACGAGGGCTCTAGTACCGATTCTCTCGGTACGGCTTGGTCCGTGTTCCTTTATGCTTGTACTCTAAGTATTAAGTATTGTGTCCTCTTCCACATAGGGCAAGCTAGAACTAACTATCTTACCCAGGACCGCCGAAGCAGTGTGGACCAGGGGAGGACTATACTTTATACTTCACACACTAGCCATACTGAAGTCATCACTTGGTGGGGGTGAACTACGGCGGTATCTATCGTTTTGGTTCGGTCTATATAGGGTCGCTTGCATGCTCATTCGAATATAATGTAATTGTGTATGGCAATATGAGCATGCCCAAGTGATGACTTTGTTTCAAGCTCAACAGGTAGGGTATTGAGTCCTCTTCCACATAGGGCAAGCTAGAATGAACTATCTTACCCAGGACCGCCGGAGCAGCGTGGACCAGTGGAGGACTCTATACTTTATACTTCACACCACAGTATTGAGTACTTCTTGCATAAAGCCCCTAATGAGAACCACGAGGGCTCTCTCAATGTAGAACCACAAGGGCTCTAGTACCGATTCTCTCGGTACGGCTTGGTCCGTGTTCCTTTATGCTTGTACTCTTAGAAAGTCTCAACCCGGAGGTCTTGACTTTGATTGTCATAGTTGGACTACGACGGGGCATCCGACCATTGCTGATCGAACACCCCTGATTCACCATCTTTCGGGTAGGCGGTACGCGTACCTCCGGACGCGGAAGTCTCAACCCGGAGGTCTTGACTTTGATTGTCATAGTTGGACTACGACGGGGTATCCGACTCATCGAATACCCCAGAAGCACACCATCTTTCGGGTAGGCGGTACGCGTACCTCCGGACGCGGAAGTCTCAACCCGGAGGTCTTGACTTTGATTGTCATAGTTGGACTACGACGGGGTATCCGACTCATCGAATACCCCAGAAGCACACCATCTTTCGGGTAGGCGGTACGCGTACCTCCGGACGCGGAAAGTCTCAACCCGGAGGTCTTGACTTTGGTTGTCATAGTTGGACTATGACGGGGCATCCGACCATTGCTGATCGAACACCCCTGTTACACCATCTTTCGGATAGGCGGTGCGCGACACCACCGACGCGGAAAGTCTCAACCCGGAGGTCTTGACTTTGTATTGTTGGATAGTCCTCTTCCACTATAGGGCAAGCTGGAAATATTCCATTTTACCCAGGACTGCCGAGGCAGCGTGGACCAGGGGAGAACTTCACGGAATCTTCAGGCATCCATGATTGCCATAGTGCGTAAGCCGCCGCTGTGCGCGTCAACTCGTTCCCCGTGAGGAGGAGTCTAGCCGCCGCTAAAAGACGAAGCATTAAGTGTCCTCATTCCACTATAGGGCAAGCTAGAATTAACTATCTTACCCAGGACCGCCGAAGCAGCGTGGACCAGGCGAGGACTATACTTTATACTTCACACCACAGTATTGAGTACGACTTGCATAAAGCCCCTAATGAGAACCACGAGGGCTCTCTCAATGTAGAACCACGAGGGCTCTAGTACCGATTCTCTCGGTACGGCTTGGTCCGTGTTCCTTTATGCTTGTACTCGCGGAAAGTCTCAACCCGGAGGTCTTGACTTTGATTGTCATAGTTGGACTACGACGGGGCATCCGACCATTGCTGACCGAACACCCCTGATTCATCATCTTTCGGATAGGAGGTGCGCCCACCTCCGACGCGGAAGTCTCAACCCGGAGGTTCGGACTTAGAGTTTTTCCCATTTAAAAGTTTTTCTCTTAGCCATACTGAAGTCATCACTTGGTGAACGATTGAACTAGGGCGGGTTAATCGTTTATAGGTATCATGTGGTTTGCATGCTCTCTTAGGTTAAGGTCATGTGGTTGGCTATCGAGCAAGCCCAAGTGATGACTTTGTTTCACGCTTGCTTGATTTCTTCATGATTCCCTGTTATATAGTGTAATCATTCGAGAACAGGGAATCTTTGGTTTTGCTCAACAGGTATTGGATGTCAACTTGGTATCTAGATCGCATTAAGTCTCAACCCTTAGGTTCGGACTTGTATAGTGACATCTTGTTACGGTCTTGAGTCTCAACCCGCAGGTTCGGACTACTTAGTGTTTGATCGAATATAATATGGCAACTTGTGCCTAAGTCTCAACCCGCAGGTTCGGACTTCTGTTTATTTGGCCAATGTATGTATAAGGCAACTTGTGCCTAAGTCTCAACCCGCAGGTTCGGACTTGTGTATTTGTTCGAAGTCATGTATAAGGCAACGTGTGCCTAAGTCTCAACCCGCAGGTTCGGACTTGTTAGTGTTTCGTCAACTTTCATATGGCAACTTGTGCCTAAGTCTCAACCCGCAGGTTCGGACTTGTGTATTTGTTCGAAGTCATGTATAAGGCAACTTGTGCCTAAGTCTCAACCCGCAGGTTCGGACTTGTGTATTTGTTCGAAGTCATGTATAAGGCAACGTGTGCCTAAGTCTCAACCCGCAGGTTCGGACTTGTTAGTGTTTCGTCAACTTTCATATGGCAACTTGTGCCTGAGTCTCAACCCGCAGGTTCGGACTTCTATAGTGTTTCGTCAATTATCATATGGCAACTTGTGCCGAAGTCTCAACCCGCAGGTTCGGACTTCTGGAAGGATCACTTGGCCACTAATGATCCTTCCGCAGGTTCACCTACGGAAACCTTGTTACGACTTTTACTTCCTCTAAATCATCAAGTTCGGTCAACTTCGATAAAGCAGACGCGGTTCACGAGGATCCAGCGAACGATCATCTCCAAAGACCTCACTAAATAATCCATCGGTAGTAGCGACGGGCGGTGTGTACAAAGGGCAGGGACGTATTCAACGCTGGCTGATGACCAGCACTTACTAGAAGTTCCGAGTTCATATGGACCATTGCAATCCATAATCCCTACTAAGTGAGTATTTGAGTGATTTCCCGTTCCTCTCGGAATAGGAGACACGCTGCTACCCACATTGTAGCACGCGTGTAGCCCAGAACATCTAAGGGCATCACGGACCTGTTATCGCTCGATCTCATTTTGCTAAACACAAATTGTCCTGCTAAGCAGCGTACCGTAAGTGCACTTGCGCACACGAACAGCGAAGGTGTCAGGTCATACTCCACCGAAAGGTCCTAACCCGTTCCAATCGGCATCGACGCATTAACGCTGACTGCGTTCTAGTTAGCATATGTGAGTCACGTTCGTTATCGGAATTAACCAGACAAATCAATCCACGAACTAAGAACGGCCATGCACCACTACCCTTAAATTTGAGAAAGAGCTATTAATCTGTCTCACCTCCATAAGTTCGGACCTGGTAAGTTTTCCCGTGTTGAGTCAAATTGAACCGCAAGCTCCATTTCATTGTGGTGCCCTTCCGTCAATTCCTTTAAGTTTCAACTTTGCAACCATACTTCCCCCGGAACCTGACTTTGGTTTCCCGGAAGCTACTGAGAGCACCTGGTTGTAGCGTCTCCCAATTGCTAGTTGGCATCGTTTACGGTTAGAACTAGGGCGGTATCTAATCGCCTTCGATCCTCTAACTTTCGTTCTTGATTAAAGAAAGCATCCTTGACAAATGCCTTCGCTTTAGTTAGTCTTACGACGGTCTACGAATTTCACCTCTCGCGCCGTAATACTAGTGTCCCCAACTACTTCTGTTAATCATTACCTCCGGTCTGAGTACAAACCAATGAAAGATTAGACCAAGGTCGTATTCCATTATTCCATGCAAGATTATTCTAGGGCGTTTGGGCACCCTGCTTTAAGCACTCTAATTTGTTCAAGGTAAACGTGAGCGGTCGAGCTCTATGTTACACTTGCACCCGTTGAAGGGCACACCATGACACAGACTTGGTGCCCTACCACACCATTGAGTCGCAACCAGATTCCGACTTGGCCCACCGACCACGGGTTGACCGGGTCGGCGGAGCCGGACTGTGTTGGACAAGTATCAACTTCGAACGTTTTAACCGCAACAATTTTAATATACGCTAGTGGAGCTGGAATTACCGCGGCTGCTGGCACCAGACTTGCCCTCCACTTGATCCTCGTAGAAGGATTTATGCTCTACTCATTCCAATTATGAAACATCATTAAAGAGTTTCATATTGTTATTTCTCGTCACTACCTCCCCGTCCCGGGATTGGGTAATTTACGCGCCTGCTGCCTTCCTTGGATGTGGTAGCCATTTCTCAGGCTCCCTCTCCGGAATCGAACCCTGATTCCCCGTTACCCGTTGCAACCATGGTAGTCCTCTATACTACCATCCATAGTTGATAGGGCAGATATTTGCGAGATCTGTCGTCGGTGCGAGACCATACGATCAGCATCATTATCCAGACTTCAACTCAATGACACGGAGAACCCGCGATTGGTTTGACTAATAAGTGCACCAGTTCCCGCGAGGGTCCTGGCATGTTGCATGTATTAGCTCTAGATTTTCCACAGTTATCCAAGTAACTAGGTTGATGATCTCGTAAATTATAGCTGTTATACTGAGCCTTATGCGGTTTCACATTAAATCTGTTTGTACTTAGACATGCATGGCTTAACCTTTGAGACGAGCGTATATTACTGGTAGGATCAACCAGAATTCCGACTTTGCGTTCGAATGTTCATTGTCCCATTGCACCCGGAGGAGCAAACACCACGTTCTATATGTTGTCAAGTCCGGTAGCACACGGGAGGCGAGCCCCCGTGCGAACCTCATTGCCCTCGTATCACACACACACCCGATGCACCGGACAGGCACTTGAGCGGCATTCGACTCCGCTAAGCGCTCGTGCGCCCGATTGTGCATGCGCTGACGGGGCCTTCATACCCCTACCACAGCGACCTTATGCCAAACTTCCATGAATACTTAGGTGAGCTGACAAGGGCCTTCATTTCCCTACCATCAACTAAAGGACACGCTAGGCGCGTCCGATCATTGCAACTGCGGGGCTTTCATACCCCAATCACCACAGTACGCAATTCACCAGAGTTTAATCACAACCCCCCCGGACATGGCACACTATTAACTTGCAACAAAACTTAGTGTGTGCCGGGCACATCGGTTCCACAAAATCATTCCCGATGTACCCCAATTGGGGTTGTGAACGCATCCATGGTCCTCTGACACACCCAACCAAGCGTGGATACTACATACCTCAAACACCCAGTACACTAACAGACAAATCAACATATGGTTGCTTTCCCCCAGACATTTGCCAATCACTTGGCACCCGGACGGGAACTCGCTCCTGATTGCGCCAATGCCACCCATTTGCCAAGAGCGAGTTCTGTATGTAGATTTCATTTGGAAAGACAACCGTGTACTGGATATTCTATCCGACGATTACAGATGACGAGTACGAGACTCGACTACACTCACGGATAATACATTTTGGGTCGAGATTGCTTTCGGGGTTTTCGATTGGTCTTGCGCTTGTAAACGTATAACTTTGACTTGTGGTAACCTCGGTATGTTAGTCGATCACGTGGTTGTGAACTGGTAAGGGTGGGCAAACTGTTCACTTGCACTCTGGGTAGGAATAGGTGAGCGCTATAGGTTAAGATCATTGTATGGTTCCATCGTGATGACTTTCGCTAGATAGTAGGATGTTTGGATAGTTATAACGTTTCTGGCCATTTGTTCATAGTGTTCGGTTCATTGAGGAATTCGATTGGTCTTTGCTTCACACACGTGGTCGATCACTTGGATGTGAACTAGGGTGAGAATAAGGTGTTCACTAGTGCTCTTAGGTTTTGGATCAGTACTGAGCACTTGATTGGTTTCGCATAATATGTATCCATAGTGATGACTCTTTCCAGCTTAAGATTTCGTGACCGGTTTCGAATCCTTCCCACGTTCGCTTTTACTTGGTTAGGTTTTCGAGTGTAGATTTGAAAGCAATCTCATGTATGTATCCCATCTGATATAAGCCACTGACAGTTCATGTCACCTCGTTCAACTCTCGCTGGGTCACAGAAGTATGTTACTGCGCCCATTATCCCTACTCGGATAGGTTCGGTTCGTTCGTTTTATACTACGGTGAGTAAACTCAATTTGTGCATCGCATAGCCATGGAAAGCAAGCTTTCGCGGGCCTCTTCGACTGTTTTGATACGAGCTGTGCCCGTGATGCTTGTCATCCCAGGATACTAGACCCCTTTGGACGACCGCATGACCATCAGAAAGTAAATTCCACGTTCGATTTGGGGTGTGAACCCCGAACATAAAGTCTTTGTGTAGAACCACGAGGGCTCTATAGTACCGATTCTCTCGGTACGCTTGGTCCGTGTTCCTTTATGTTCGTACTCTTGTGTGTATAATATTCATGTTCGGTTTGGGATATTTGCTACTGTCACCGTTTGAGTACTATGGGGCTTGAACCCCTAACATAAAGTCTTTGTGTAGAACCACGAGGGTTCTATAGTACCGATTCTCTCGGTACGCTTGGTCCGTGTTCCTTTATGTTCGTACTCTTGTGTGTATAATATTCATGTTCGGTTTGGGATATTTGCTACTTTCACCAGGGTCCCGTTCTTCATACAAGTCTGCCTTGCTAATGTGGTAACTTTATAGTGTAGTTCTGACATCCCAATTTTGGGACTTAGCCGATTTTTCGTATATTTCCATATGACCCATAGGGTCCCTTTCTTCATACAAGCTTGCCTAGGGCGATCGGTCAAAACTTGTCTTACTATTCGATTGGTCTTCGCACTTTCACCCTAGGCAGTTCGCCTAGGTCTGTCTTCTTGAGGAGGCCAAAACCCGAAATAAGGAGGTTCGGCCGACCCTGAAACCTCCCCTGTCTAAACTACACTAACCCGATTTTTCAGGGTCCTCAGCGCCATACAACTTTGCCTAGGTCACTTGTACTCTTGACTTAGGCCATCCGACTTGGTCCGTGTTTCTTCCTAGGGTTCACCTAGGTACTTTGCCTTGCTTGATGTGGTAACTTTTTAGTGTAGTTCAGACATCCTAATTTTGGGACTTAGCCGATTTTTCATGTATTTCCATATGACCCATAGGGTCCCTTTCTTCATACAAGCTTGCCTAGGGCGATCGGTCAAAACTTGTCTTACTATTCGATTGGTCTTCGCACTTTCACCCTAGGCAGTTCGCCTAGGTCTGTCTTCTTGAGGAGGCCAAAACCCGAAATAAGGAGGTCCAGCCGACCCTGAAACCTCCCCTGTCTTAACTACACTAACCCGATTTTTCATGGTCCTTAGCGCCATACAACTTTGCCTAGGTCACTTGTACTCTTGACTTAGGCCATCTGACTTGGTCCGTGTTTCTTCCTAGGGTTCACCTAGGTACTTTGCCTTGCTTGATGTGGTAACTTTTTAGTGTAGTTCAGACATCCCAATTTCGGGACTTAGCCGATTTTTCGTATATTTCCATATGACCCATAGGGTCCCTTTCTTCATACAAGCTTGCCTAGGGCGATCGGTCAAAACTTGTCTTACTATTCGATTGGTCTTCGCACTTTCACCCTAGGCACTTTGCCTAGGTCTGTCTTCTTGAGGAGGCCAAAACCCGAAATAAGGAGGTTCAGCCGACCCAGAAACCTCCCCTGTCTGAACTACACTAACCCGATTTTTCAGGGTCCTCAGCGCCATACAACTTTGCCTAGGTCACTTGTACTCTTGACTTAGGCCATCTGACTTGGTCCGTGTTTCTTCCTAGGGTTCACCTAGGTACTTTGCCTTGCTTGATGTGGTAACTTTTTAGTGTAGTTCAGACATCCCAATTTTGGGACTTAGCCGATTTTTCATGTATTTCCATATGACCCATAGGGTCCCTTTCTTCATACAAGCTTGCCTAGGGCGATCGGTCAAAACTTGTCTTACTATTCGATTGGTCTTCGCACTTTCACCCTAGGCAGTTTGCCTAGGTCTGTCTTCTTGAGGAGGCCAAAACCCGAAATAAGGAGGTTCAGCCGACCCAGAAACCTCCCCTGTCTGAACTACACTAACCCGATTTTTCAGGGTCCTCAGCGCCATACAACTTTGCCTAGGTCACTTGTACTCTTGACTTAGGCCATCTGACTTGGTCCGTGTTTCTTCCTAGGGTTCACCTAGGTACTTTGCCTTGCTTGATGTGGTAACTTTTTAGTGTAGTTCAGACATCCCAATTTTGGGACTTAGCCGATTTTTCATGTATTTCCATATGACCCATAGGGTCCCTTTCTTCATACAAGCTTGCCTAGGGCGATCGGTCAAAACTTGTCTTACTATTCGATTGGTCTTCGCACTTTCACCCTAGGCAGTTTGCCTAGGTGTAGCTTCTTGCGGAGGTCAAAACCCAAAATAAGGAGGTTCAGCCGACCCAAAAACCTCCCCTGTCTAAACTACACTAACCAGATTTTTCAGGGTCCTCACCGTCATACAACTTTGCCTAGGTCACTTGTTCTCTTGACTTAGGCCATCTGACTTGGTCCGTGTTTCTTGCTAGGGTTCACCTAGGTACTTTGCCTTGCTTGATGTGGTAACTTTTTAGTGTAGTTCAGACATCCCAATTTTGGGACTTAGCCGATTTTTCATGTATTTCCATATGACCCATAGGGTCCCTTTCTTCATACAAGCTTGCCTAGGGCGATCGGTCAAAACTTGTCTTACTATTCGATTGGTCTTCGCACTTTCACCCTAGGCAGTTTGCCTAGGTGTAGCTTCTTGAGGAGGTCAAAACCCAAAATAAGGAGGTTCAGCCGACCCAAAAACCTCCCCTGTCTAAACTACACTAACCAGATTTTTCAGGGTCCTCACCGTCATACAACTTTGCCTAGGTCACTTGCACTCTTGACTTAGGCCATCTGACTTGGTCCGTGTTTCTTGCTAGGGTTCACCTAGGTAGTTTGCCTTGCTTGATGTGGTAACTTTTTAGTGTAGTTCTGACATCCCAATTTTGGGACTTAGCCGATTTTTCATGTATTTCCATATGACCCTTAGGGTCCCTTTCTTCATACAAGCTTGCCTAGGGCGATCGGTCAAAACTTGTCTTACTATTCGATTGGTCTTCGCACTTTCACCCTAGGCAGTTTGCCTAGGTGTAGCTTCTTGATGAGGCCAAAACCCAAAATAAGGGGGTTCGGCCGACCCAAAAACCTACCCTGTCTAAACTACACTAACCAGATTTTTCAGGGTCCTCAGCGCCATACAACTTTGCCTAGGTCACTTGTTCTATTGACTTAGGCCATCTGACTTGGTCCGTGTTTCTTCCTAGGGTTCACCTAGGTACTTTGCCTTGCTTGGTGTGGTAACTTTTTAGTGTAGTTCTGACATCCCCATTTTGGGACTTAGCCGATTTTTCGTAAAATACCATATGACCCATCAGGGTCCTTTGCTTCATATAAGTTTGCCTTGCTTGGTATGGTAACATTTGAGTGTAGTTCTGACATCATCATTTTGGGACTTAGCCGATTTTTCGTAAAATACCATATGACCCATATGGGTCCTTTGCTTCATATAAGTTTGCCTTGCTTGGTGTGGTAACTTTTTAGTGTAGTTCTGACATCCCCATTTTGGGACTTAGCCGATTTTTCGTAAAATACCATATGACCCATCAGGGTCCTTGCCTTCATATAAGTTTGCCTTGCTTGGTGTGGTAACATTTGAGTGTAGTTCTGACATCCCCATTTTGGGACTTAGCCGATTTTTCGATCAATACCATATGACCCATCAGGGTCCTTTGCTTCATATAAGTTTGCCTTGCTTGGTGTGGTAACATTTGAGTGTAGTTCTGACATCATCATTTTGGGACTTAGCCGATTTTTCGTAAAATACCATATGACCCATCAGGGTCCTTGCCTTCATATAAGTTTGCCTTGCTTGGTGTGGTAACTTTTTAGTGTAGTTCTGACATCCCCATTTTGGGACTTAGCCGATTTTTCGTAAAATACCATATGACCCATCAGGGTCCTTTGCTTCATATAAGTTTGCCTTGCTTGGTGTGGTAACATTTGAGTGTAGTTCTGACATCATCATTTTGGGACTTAGCCGATTTTTCGTAAAATACCATATGACCCATATGGGTCCTTTGCTTCATATAAGTTTGCCTTGCTTGGTGTGGTAACATTTGAGTGTAGTTCTGACATCATCATTTTGGAACTTAGCCGATTTTTCGTAAAATACCATATGACCCATCAGGGTCCTTTCCTTCATATAAGTTTGCCTTGCTTGGTGTGGTAACATTTGAGTGTAGTTCTGACATCCCCATTTTGGGACTTAGCCGATTTTTCGTAAAATACCATATGACCCATCAGGGTCCTTTGCTTCATATAAGTTTGCCTTGCTTGGTGTGGTAACATTTGTGTGTAGTTCTGACATCCCCATTTTGGGACTTAGCCGATTTTTCGTAAAATACCATATGACCCATCAGGGTCCTTTGCTTCATATAAGTTTGCCTTGCTTGGTGTGGTAACATTTGAGTGTAGTTCTGACATCCCCATTTTGGGACTTAGCCGATTTTTCGATCAATACCATATGACCCATCAGGGTCCTTTGCTTCATATAAGTTTGCCTTGCTTGGTGTGGTAACATTTGAGTGTAGTTCTGACATCCCCATTTTGGGACTTAGCCGATTTTTCGTAAAATACCATATGACCCATCATTGTCCTTTGCTTCATATAAGTTTGCCTTGCTTGGTGTGGTAACATTTGAGTGTAGTTCTGACATCCCCATTTTGGGACTTAGCCGATTTTTCGTAAAATACCATATGACCCATCAGGGTCCTTTGCTTCATATAAGTTTGCCTTGCTTGGTGTGGTAACACATGAGTGTAGTTCTGACATCCCCATTTTGGGACTTAGCCGATTTTTCGTAAAATACCATATGACCCATCAGGGTCCTTTGCTTCATATAAGTTTGCCTTGCTTGGTGTGGTAACATTTGAGTGTAGTTCTGACATCCCCATTTTGGGACTTAGCCGATTTTTCGTAAAATACCATATGACCCATCAGGGTCCTTTCCTTCATATAAGTTTGCCTTGCTTGGTGTGGTAACATTTGAGTGTAGTTCTGACATCCCCATTTTGGGACTTAGCCGATTTTTCGTAAAATACCATATGACCCATCAGGGTCCTTTGCTTCATATAAGTTTGCCTTGCTTGGTGTGGTAACATTTGAGTGTAGTTCTGACATCCCCATTTTGGGACTTAGCCGATTTTTCGATCCATACCATATGACCCATCAGGGTCCTTTGCTTCATATAAGTTTGCCTTGCTTGGTGTGGTAACACATGAGTGTAGTTCTGACATCCCCATTTTGGGACTTAGCCGATTTTTCGTAAAATACCATATGACCCATCAGGGTCCTTTGCTTCATATAAGTTTGCCTTGCTTGGTGTGGTAACATTTGAGTGTAGTTCTGACATCCCCATTTTGGGACTTAGCCGATTTTTCGATCCATACCATATGACCCATCAGGGTCCTTTGCTTCATATAAGTTTGCCTTGCTTGGTGTGGTAACACATGAGTGTAGTTCTGACATCCCCATTTTGGGACTTAGCCGATTTTTCGTAAAATACCATATGACCCATCAGGGTCCTTTGCTTCATATAAGTTTGCCTTGCTTGGTGTGGTAACTTTTTAGTGTAGTTCTGACATCCCCATTTTGGGACTTAGCCGATTTTTCGTAAAATACCATATGACCCATCAGGGTCCTTGCCTTCATATAAGTTTGCCTTGCTTGGTGTGGTAACATTTGAGTGTAGTTCTGACATCCCCATTTTGGGACTTAGCCGATTTTTCGATCAATACCATATGACCCATCAGGGTCCTTTGCTTCATATAAGTTTGCCTTGCTTGATGTGGTAACACATGAGTGTAGTTCTGACATCCCCATTTTGGGACTTAGCCGATTTTTCGTAAAATACCATATGACCCATCAGGGTCCTTGCCTTCATATAAGTTTGCCTTGCTTGGTGTGGTAACATTTGAGTGTAGTTCTGACATCCCCATTTTGGGACTTAGCCGATTTTTCGTAAAATACCATATGACCCATCAGGGTCCTTTGCTTCATATAAGTTTGCCTTGCTTGGTGTGGTAACATTTGAGTGTAGTTCTGACATCCCCATTTTGGGACTTAGCCGATTTTTCGTAAAATACCATATGACCCATCAGGGTCCTTTCCTTCATATAAGTTTGCCTTGCTTGGTGTGGTAACATTTGAGTGTAGTTCTGACATCCCCATTTTGGGACTTAGCCGATTTTTCGTAAAATACCATATGACCCATCAGGGTCCTTTCCTTCATATAAGTTTGCCTTGCTTGGTGTGGTAACATTTGAGTGTAGTTCTGACATCCCCATTTTGGGACTTAGCCGATTTTTCGTAAAGTACCATATGACCCATCAGGGTCCTTTGCTTCATATAAGTTTGCCTTGCTTGGTGTGGTAACATTTGAGTGTAGTTCTGACATCCCCATTTTGGGACTTAGCCGATTTTTCGTAAAATACCATATGACCCATCAGGGTCCTTGCCTTCATATAAGTTTGCCTTGCTTGGTGTGGTAACATATGAGTGTAGTTCTGACATCCCCATTTTGGGACTTAGCCGATTTTTCGATCAATACCATATGACCCATCAGGGTCCTTTGCTTCATATAAGTTTGCCTTGCTTGGTGTGGTAACACATGAGTGTAGTTCTGACATCCCCATTTTGGGACTTAGCCGATTTTTCGTAAAGTACCATATGACCCATCAGGGTCCTTTGCTTCATATAAGTTTGCCTTGCTTGGTGTGGTAACATTTGAGTGTAGTTCTGACATCCCCATTTTGGGACTTAGTCGATTTTTCGTAAAATACCGTTTGACCCATCAGGGTCCTTTGCTTCATATAAGTTTGCCTTGCTTGGTGTGGTAACACATGAGTGTAGTTCTGACATCCCCATTTTGGGACTTAGCCGATTTTTCGATCAATACCATATGACCCATCAGGGTCCTTTTTCTTCATATAAGTTTCCCAAGACTTAGTGCTTTTTTCCTTTGAACACCAATATCACCCTTGCGGGTATCTTTGATCTTCTCACTTTGTATTGACCGAATGTAGGTCTTGCCATGCCAAACATATAATTGTTCTACACTAAGTCTCTATCTCGTACCGCCAGCTCGGTACATTCGATCAACCTGCCCTTAAGGCACCCGGGACTTAGCCATTTTTTCACATTTTTCATGATTTTTAGGCAACTTTTCTCGACTTTGTCACCTTATATCACCAAGATCCTTTCCCTTTAGCGCTTCACTCTGTTCGTATGATATTTAGCGCTGACTATCACCTTTCTATCGCTGAGCTCAACTTCTTATTCGGTGCCATAGAGCCAGAGATATTTGGTGTATGCTGTTATAAGGGAAGTTTGTCACTTTTTCAAAGGCCCACTTTGGGACGCCCATATCTCACCTTCACGTATCTTCGATCTTCTTGTCGTCTATGGACGAAACTTAGGTCTTGTATTGGCCAACTTATAAATGTTCTACGGCCAAGCCGTATCTCTTACCGCCAGCCCGGTATTCATGGACTTAGTCGGATTTTCGCCTCTCGTGGTAACAATTTCTGACTTTGACTCACAATAACACCCGAACGGTCACATGCTAGCGCTTTGCTTGGTAGGAATTATAGTTAGCGCTACCTTTTCTCTTTCCATCGATACCTTGTTCGTTCCATTCCATGCCATACAGCCGAAGTTATGATGTTTCCCGTTTTCCATATCATGTGGAGCTTATGCTCTGGGAAAACCATCTAACACCTGTACCACCCTTTTGGGTACCACCGATCTCGTCACTATGTTCGGGCCAAATATAGGTTATAACATGCCCAACATATAATTGTTCTACACCAAGTCTCTATCTCTTACCGCCTGCTCGGTATTTTACTCGTAAGTCCAAATTTCACAACTTGTACTTTTTGGCCCAATGTACTCGAGTTTCAATTTTGGTAACATTTTTCGACTTTGACACTCAATAACTTCCAAATCATGCTAGTTAGCGCTTTGCTTTCTTCTAGTCGTATCTAGCGCTGGGTGTTACCTTTCCAAAACATATCCTAGCTTAACAATCCATGCCATACAGCCGGAGCTATACGGTGCACAAGTCAAATCCATTTTAGCCATGTTTCATTTTTGCCAATTTTTGACCACTCGTATCACCCTTCCAGAGTGGTCCGATCTTCTCGCTGTCTATGGACGACTTTTAGGTCTCGTAGAGGCAAACTTATAAGTATTCTACGTCAACCCGCTATCTCTTACCGCCTGCTCGGTATTCTTGGTCTTGTGTGATTTTTGGAAATTTTGGTATTATTTTTCCACTTTGTCGCTTAATAACTCAGTTTTGCTCAACACTTAGCGCTTCGGTTGTTTGGGATTATAGTTAGCGCTCGGTTCGACCTTTCCAACACTGATCTTAGCTTGTCGATCCGTTCCATACAGCCTGAGTTATTCGCGATACCGTGTTTCAACCCATTTCTCAAGTCTCGTTTTGGTCCAACTTTGAACCAGCCATATCACCCTGATGGGTACCTCCGATCTTCTCGCTCTATATTGGCCAAAGTTAGGTCTTGTGGTAACGTACTTATGATTGTTCTACGCCGTGTTCGTAGCTCTTATCGTTCGCCCGCTATTTTCGATCATAAGGTGAATTTTCGCCTCTAAACCACCATTTTTCACCTTTGCCCTCTAATATGACCGACTTGCTCAACACCTAGCGCTTCGCTTGGTAGGACACATAGCTAGCGCTCGTCAAGACCTTTCCAACGCATATCCAAGCTTTCCGATCCGAGCCATACAGCCTGAGCTATAGGCGATACCGTTTTTCCCATTTTCTTGGTCACATGCACTTTAGGGTACCCCTTTTTGCCTTTGACCCTTAATACCTCCTCCGGGTCACTAGTAGGCGCTCAGCTTGGTAGGAAACATAGCTAGAGCAGGCCTTCACCTTTCCAAAACTGCCTCAAGTGTACCGATCCGACATCTAGAACCAAAGTTATGGTCATTCCTATCATGCTCTACTTTCATGGTCAACCTCCACCAAGCACACCTAGGTTGGACCAACTTTCACCAACTCATCTCGAACCCCAAATTTGCTTCGACCTACTAGGTTTCCCTAGTAAAGTGGTCAAAACATCCATTACAACACGACTGGTCTTTCTGGTGGTCGACCTAGGCGACTTTGTTCGACGACCACCACCCCATGGAACTAAAAGACGTCCCTTGATACGGACCACCGATACATTTTCCGGCCTGTCTAAACTACACTCATCGAAATTTTTTTGGGTCCCCACCGTCATACAAGTTTGCCTAGGTCAAGTTTTTCTTCCGGATCGGCCGCGGACCTCACTTTTCATTATCTAGGGAGGCCATAGGGCCCCAAAAGGGGTTTTTTAAAATTTTCGACACTTTCGACTTTGGTCGGATTTTTTCCGATTTTGGTCCGACCTAGGGACTTGGTGGTCCAAGGAGCCTCGGGACCAAACTTTTTTCTCAGGGGTCCCTACCTCCATACAACTTTGCCTAGGTCAATTTTTTGTTCCAAATCGACCGCGGATTTCACTTTTCAATATCTGGGGCTCGTGTAGAGTCCGAATATGAGGTTTTCTCATTTTTCGACATTTTCGACTTTTTTCGACTTTTTTCGGGTTTTTCGACCTAGGGGTCCGCCGAACAAATTTTGGGTCAAAAATTTTTATTGAACTAGTCGAAAGTACGCAAAAAGATAAGACTTTTTGCCGAAGACACCATGCCCCGGAACCGACTCCTTCCCCTTCAAAATTGTGGACAAACGTGATTTTTGAAACTTTTCCTTAGGGAGCCCAAGACTTAGAAAATTTTCAAATTCTCGATTTTTCGATTGCGAGCTAGCGCTTTGCGGTCTTCGGCAATGTTGTAGATCTCGACGAGATAAGACTTTTTGGTCAAGGGACATTTTGCCCTCCGACCCCTCCTTCCCCCCGCAAATCGCCCCCCAAAGTGCAATTTTTGCATTTTCACCTCTTTGCACGCACTGTTCGGCCCAAATGGCCACTTTCTATGGGTCTGAGCGCTTTGCGGTCTTCGGCAAACTTTTAGAGCGTACCAAGCCCTAATTATAATTCTTCTACACCACCTTCGTACCTCTTCATCCCTGGCCGCTATTCGCGTACCAAGGTAATTTTTGTTCATTTTGTCAACATTTTTCATCTTTGACTGCTTATATCGGCCTTGCCATGAACCGATAGCGCTTCGCTGTGTTCTAACGTAAGTTAGTACTGCTCAATACCTTTCCAAATCATGTCTTAGATTGTCATTTGCTTGCATACAGCCGGAGCTATGAGCGATACCGTAAAAAGTACCGAAACTTGGAAAAATCCTTGGATCGCCCATATCCCCCCTTTGGGGACCAGATATCGAAAAAAGTTCTTATTCAAAAAGTTGCGCCTTAACGTGTTCTAGTTATGCCTAGAACATTTCACTTCGCTAGCTGGCCTGCAACTTAGCCGTAATTGGGATTTTAGGGTGTTCTTGGAGGGCCCATTTCCTGCGACTTGGTATCTTTTGGGCCCAATGTTTCTCTAATATCTCCACGAGTTTTCCAGATAGCCTTTTCAAACTTTCAGGGTGCCTAGAACACCTCAAGACCTTTCCAACGCTATGCCGTTTGCCTCGCTCGGACATCTACAGCCGAAGTTATTCGAGGTACACGGTACCTTACCCTGTTTTCTCAGTACTTGGTCGAAAATTTCGATCAGCCATATGACCGACTTGGACAACCCTGAGCGGGTTGGCCCCATATAACTAAACTTTTGTCTCTTGTAGGCAAACTTATAAATGTTCTACGTCAACTCGCTATCTCGTACCGCCTTGACGGTATACTTGGTCCAAGGGCCATTTCCAGCGACTTGGTCGCAATTTCGCTCTAAGTTTCGCTAATACCTTCGTCCGTGGACATGGTGATTTTTTGTTCGTATTTTTCCTTGATAGTCCCACTCAAGACTATTCCATACCAGAGCCAAGCGTCCCGCTAAGTGCCATACAGCCTGAGCAGTAATTCATGAAAGGTACCTCTACCAGTTTTTGCCATACTTGGGTACAAACTTTGGATCGCCCATATCTCCACTTTGGAGGCCAGCTAGCACCTTGGCCCCATATACTTTTTTGTTGGTCATGCCATGCACCAAATATAATTGTTCTACGCCAACTTGCTATCTCTTCTCCAACTTGCCGTTATTCTTGGTCCAATTCCCATTTCATTCGTTTTTGGACCCATTTTGCTATATGTTTCACTAATAGCTTCGGCCATGGACAAGCTGATTTTCGATTGGTATTTTTCCTTGATAGTCCCACTCAAGACCATTCCAAAACACACCGCAGCTTGTCGCTCGGTGGCAAACTGACCAAGTTATAATTCATGAAAGGTACCTCAACTTGGCACACCACGTGGTCGGCCCAAACCATAAACCAACCAAACGACCGACTTGGAGCACCCTGACCGGGTTGCCCCCGTATAATGAAAGTTGCGTCTCTACACGCCCAACTTATGAATATTCTACGCCAAGTCGCTATCTCTTACCGGTAAGCCGGTATTCACCTTCCAAGGGTGATTTTGGTCAAGTGCCATTTCCTGCGACTTGGTCCCCGAATTGGACCATCATCACCTAATATCTCCGTGGTCTTTCAACTCAGCCTCATGAAACTTTCAGGGTAGATAGGTCTCCCCGAGACCTTTCCAACGGTGAGCCGTTTGCCTCGCTCGGCCATATACAGCCGAAGTTATTAATGGTACTTGGTACCTTACCCTGTTTTTTCCATACTTGTTCGTACTTGGGTACAAACTTTGTATCGCCCATATCTCCACTTTGGAGGCCAGCCAGCACCTTGGCCCCAAATACTTTTTTGTTGGTCATACTATGCCCAAAATATAAATGTTCTACGTCAACTTGCTATCTCTTCTCCAACTTGCCGTTATTCTTGGTCCAAGTCCCATTTCATTCGTTTTTGGACCCATTTTGCTATATGTTTCACTAATAGCTTCGGCCATGGACAAGCTGATTTTCTATTTGTATTTTTGCTTGATAGTCCCACTCAAGACCATTCCAAAACACACCGCAACTTGTCGCTCGGTGGCAAACTGACCGAGTTATAATTCATGAAAGGTACCTCTTCTTGGTACACCACGTGGTCGGCCCAAACCATAAACCGACCAAACGACCGACTTGGAGCACCCTGACCGGGTTGCCCCCGTATAATGAAAGTTGCGTCTCTACACGCCCAACTTATGAATATTCTACGCCAAGTCGCTATCTCTTACCGGTAAGCCGGTATTCACCTTCCAAGGGTGATTTTGGTCAAGTGCCATTTCCTGCGACTTGGTCCCCGAATTGGACCATCATCACCTAATATCTCCGTGGTCTTTCAACTCAGCCTCATGAAACTTTCAGGGTAGATAGGTCTCCCCAAGACCTTTCCAACGGTATGCCGTTTGTCTTGCTCGGCCATCTACAGCCGAAGTTATTAATGGTACTTGGTACCTTACCCTGTTTTTTCCATACTTGTTCGTACTTGGGTACAAACTTTGGATCGCCCATATCTCCACTTTGGAGGCCAGCCAGCACCTTGGCCCCATATACTTTTTTGTTGGTCATACCATGCACCAAATATAATTGTTCTACGTCAACTTGCTATCTCTTCTCCAACTTGCCGTTATTCTTGGTCCAAGTCCCATTTCATTCGTTTTCGGACCCATTTTGCCATATGTTTCACTAATAGCTTCGCCCATAGACAAGCTAATTTTCTGTTTGTATTTTTCCCAAATAGTCCTACTCAGGACCATTCCAAATCACATCGTAGCTTGTTGCTCGGTGGCAAACTGACCGAGTTATAATTCATGAAAGGTACCTCAACTTGGTACACCACGTGGTCGGCCCAAACCATAAACCGACCAAACGACCGACTTGGAGCACCCTGACCGGGTTGCCCCCGTATAATGAAAGTTGCGTCTCTACACGCCCAACTTATGAATATTCTACGCCAAGTCGCTATCTCTTACCGGTAAGCCGGTATTCACCTTCCAAGGGTGATTTTGGTCAAGTGCCATTTCCTGCGACTTGGTCCCCGAATTGGACCATCATCACCTAATATCTCCGTGGTCTTTCAACTCAGCCTCATGAAACTTTCAGGGTAGATAGGTCTCCCCGAGACCTTTCCAACGGTGAGCCGTTTGCCTCGCTCGGCCATATACAGCCGAAGTTATTAATGGTACTTGGTACCTTACCCTGTTTTTTCCATACTTGTTCGTACTTGGGTACAAACTTTGTATCGCCCATATCTCCACTTTGGAGGCCAGCCAGCACCTTGGCCCCAAATACTTTTTTGTTGGTCATACTATGCCCAAAATATAAATGTTCTACGTCAACTTGCTATCTCTTCTCCAACTTGCCGTTATTCTTGGTCCAAGTCCCATTTCATTCGTTTTTGGACCCATTTTGCTATATGTTTCACTAATAGCTTCGGCCATGGACAAGCTGATTTTCTATTTGTATTTTTGCTTGATAGTCCCACTCAAGACCATTCCAAAACACACCGCAACTTGTCGCTCGGTGGCAAACTGACCGAGTTATAATTCATGAAAGGTACCTCTTCTTGGTACACCACATGGTCGGCCCAAACCATAAACCGACCAAACGACCGACTTGGAGCACCCTGACCGGGTTGCCCCCATTTAATGAAAGTTGCGTCTTTACACGCCCAACTTATGAATATTCTACGCCAAGTCGCTATCTCTTACCGGTAAGCCGGTATTCACCTTCCAAGCGTGATTTTGGTCAAGTGCCATTTCCTGCGACTTGGTCCCCGAATTGGACCATCATCACCTAATATCTCCGTGGTCTTTCAACTCAGCCTCATGAAACTTTCAGGGTAGATAGGTCTCCCCAATACCTTTCCAACGATATGCGGTTTGCCTCGCTAGGCCATCTACAGCCGAAGTTATTCATGGTACTTGGTACCTTACCCTGTTTTTTCCATACTTGTTCATACTTGGGTACAAACTTTGAATCGCCCATATCACCACTTTGGAGGCCAGCCAGCGCCTTGGCCCCATACACATTTTTGTTGGTCATACCACGCACTAGTTATAAATGTTCTACGCAAGCTTGCTATCTCTTCTCCAACTTGCGGTTATTTTTGACTCAAGTCCCATTTCCATAGTTTTTGGTACCAATTTGCTCTATGTTTCGCTAATAGCTTCGCCCAAGGACTTTGTGATTTTTTGTTCGCATTTTTCCTAAATAGTCCCACTCAAGACTATTCCAAATCACACCTTAGCTTGTCGCTCAGTGCCATACAGCCAGAGTTTTAATTCATGAAAGGTACATAACCTTGGTACACCACGTGGTCGGTCCAAACCATCAACCAACCATATGACCGACTTCGAGTCGAGCTAGCGGCTAGGCTCAATATAATGAAATGCGTGTCTTGATGCGAGCTACTGACGGTCTGAACAATGTAGCTCGCTAGCTCGTCTCTAAACTTGTATTTTGGTCGAATATTGGGTGTTCATGTACCACTTCGGGTAACATGGACTTTGGTGCAACTTTACCACTTGTGCACTTAATAACTTCCCGGTCATTCAAGTCTTTGCCTTCATACTTTCAGGGTAGTTAGGTCTCGTCGAGACCTTTCCATACATATGCCAAACTCATCGATCGGACATCTATAGCCCGAGTTATTCGCGGTACACCGTACCTTACCCTGTTTTTTCCTCAATTGGGTACAAACCTTGGAACACCCATATCGCCCCTTTAGAGACTAGCTGGCACGTTGGCCTCATATAATGATAAGTGCACCTCAACTAGGGCTACTGACGGTCAGAACATTTCAACTTGCTAGCTCGGGCCCACACTTGTGTTTTTCTCGAATATATGGTTCAAGTGTGCCACTTTGGGCACTTTTGGACATTTTGTCCCCACACAACTTTCTTGCCTTGGTAGATAGGGTCTTGTGATCTTGGGCAAAAAGATGCACCAAGATAAAGTCTAACTTTCGTTCTTGTACCGCAAAGCGCTATCTCAAACACCCGAGGAGATAGAAAGTGATTATGTTCGGTATATCGGTCTTCCATGGCCTACTATGGTAAACCCCTGCCGGTATGCAACCGAAGGTGCTTGGTACATGTATTTGGTGCAATATCGGTGCAAAGTAGGTGTTTCCTTGATCGGGCTATAACTTTCTTGGTTGATGTTGGATTGCTTTGCGGTCTTCGGGGGATAGTTAGGGAACATGTTGGCCAACATTTCCTTATTCCTCAGCCTGGCCGTACCTCTTACCGTCTAGGCGGTATACATGCTCTAAGTTGGAACTTGTGTTCCTTTGGGTAACTTCTCTGACTTTGACGCTTAATAACTTTCGTTCATATGCAGTCTAAGCTCTGCAACTCTCAGGAAAGCTAGTACTACTCATTTCCTTTCCATATCAGTCTTTGGCTTGTCGATCCGATGTCTACAGCCTTACTTATTCACGTTCCCTGTGAAGGTAGGTTTTTGCCCATTTTCCAGTTCATGTGGTAACATTCGCAGACTTTGCCGGCTTTCTCTTCATGTGGTAACTTGCTTGCTCATGTGGTAACTTGGAAGTGTATTTCTGACAGACCCAATCTGGGACTTAGCCGATTTTTCTCTGCATATTATATGGATCCATCACTAGGCCATCTTGCTTGCTCATGTGGTAACTTGGAAGTGTATTTCTGACAGACCCAATCTGGGACTTAGCCGATTTTTCTCTTCATATCATATGGATCCATCACTAGGCCATCTTGCTTGCTTGTGTGGTAACTTGATAGTGTATGTCTGACAGACCCAATCTGGGACTTAGCCGATTTTTCTCTTCATATCATATGGATCCATCACTAGGCCATCTTGCTTGCTTGTGTGGTAACTTGGAAGTGTATTTCTGACAGACCCAATCTGGGACTTAGCCGATTTTTCTCTTCATATTATATGGATCCTGGACTTAGCCGATTTTTCTCTTCATATCATATGGATCCATCACTAGGCCATCTTGCTTGCTTGTGTGGTAACTTGGAAGTGTATTTCTGACAGACCCAATCTGGGACTTAGCCGATTTTTCTCTTCATATTATATGGATCCTGGACTTAGCCGATTTTTCTCTTCATATCATATGGATCCATCACTAGGCCATCTTGCTTGCTTGTGTGGTAACTTGGAAGTGTATTTCTGACAGACCCAATCTGGGACTTAGCCGATTTTTCTCTTCATATTATATGGATCCTGGACTTAGCCGATTTTTCTCTTCATATCATATGGATCCATCACTAGGCCATCTTGCTTGCTTGTGTGGTAACTTGGAAGTGTATTTCTGACAGACCCAATCTGGGACTTAGCCGATTTTTCTCTTCATATCATATGGATCCATCACTAGGCCATCTTGCTTGCTTGTGTGGTAACTTGGAAGTGTATTTCTGACAGACCCAATCTGGGACTTAGCCGATTTTTCTCTTCATATTATATGGATCCTGGACTTAGCCGATTTTTCTCTTCATATCATATGGATCCATCACTAGGCCATCTTGCTTGCTTGTGTGGTAACTTGGAAGTGTATTTCTGACAGACCCAATCTGGGACTTAGCCGATTTTTCTCTTCATATTATATGGATCCTGGACTTAGCCGATTTTTCTCTTCATATCATATGGATCCATCATTAGGCCATCTTGCTTGCTTGTGTGGTAACTTGATAGTGTATTTCCGACAGACCCAATCTCGGACTTAGCCGATTTTTCTCTTCATATTATATGGTTCCATCACTAGGCCATCTTGCTTGCTTGTGTGGTATCTTGAAAGTGTATGTCTGACAGACCCAATCTCGGACTTAGCCGATTTTTCTCTTCATATAATATGGATCCTGGACTTAGCCTGTTATTAGGTTATATATATGGATCCTGGACTTAGCCGATTATTAGGTTATTATATATGGATCCTGGACTTAGCCGATTTTTCTCTTCATATAATATGGATCCGGGACTTAGCCGATTATTAGGTTATTATATATGGATCCTGGACTTAGCCGATATTTCTCTTCATATAATATGGATCCGGGACTTAGCCAATTTTTCTCTTCATATAATATGGATCCGGGACTTAGCCGATTTTCTCTTCATATAATATGGATCCGGGACTTAGCCAATTTTTCTCTTCATGTGGTAACGTATGCCAATCGCTCACAAGTCATGGGATAAGGGTACTTGTGTTCTTCCATCTTCTAAGTCCCGCACGGGGACATCGTGATCGCCCCAAGTCCGGAATAGCGCCAAGTCAAGCCCCACGGTGGCCGTGCAGGACCTGTTAGCGGCGGCCCCACTGACAGCACTAATCCGGACTTAGAAATTATATCTTTCTAATCGAACACCACACACGCAACACCACCATACCACCATCTCCTTGCAAGTACCTAAGTACCCGCAACTCCATGGTGAAGGCAATGTCACTCCATCACCAACCTCTTTGCACTGCAAGCACTTGCGTACCCACAACACTCCGAAGAAGGCAACGGCGCGCGATGCTCGACTCCACACACCACACCACAACACCGATGGCCAGCCAGCCAGCCAGCCCAGCTAAAGACTAACCAACCAACCAACCACCAATGGCCTAGGCCAGCCAGATCCCACCTTCAAGTCCAAGCACAGCCAAGTGCAAGTACCGCCAAGTGTTCACCAACCAACCAACACACCAGGTCAGTTGGCCGGTACCCACCTTCAAGTGCCATTACCCTCGGGCGCAAGCTCAATCAAGTGTTAACCAACCAACCCGGCCAAGGCAGCCAACAGGCCGGCACCCTACAGCACCGATCCGCCATTACCACCTCAACCGTTGACCATGCAAGTGGCCTCGGACAACAGGTGACACCCGAAGTACATCCGAAGAACGTATATCAAGTGTTTGCTCACCAAGTCCTCAACCAACCCCAAGTACCCGGAGGTACCCAGAGTGTTGGATCCGCCAACCACTACCAGCACTCCAGTCCTCGCGAACCCAAAGTGTTTGCCCGGTAGGGCCATTAGACCACAACGCTTGCTAACCATGCAAGTGGCCTCGGACAACAGGTGACACCCGAAGTACACCCGGAGAGTGTATACAAGTGTTTGTTCACCAAGTCCTCAACCAACCCCAAGTACCCGGAGGTACCCAGAGTGTTGGATCCGCAAACCCGTCCCGGCACTCCAAGTCCTTGCGAACCCAAAGTGTTTGCCCGGTAGGGCCATTGTATCACAACGCTTGCGACCATGCAAGTGGCCTCGAACAAGGTGACAGGGGTATCTTCACCAAGTCCTAACCAACCCCAAGTACCCGGAGGTACCCAGATTGTTGGGTCCGCCAACCACTACAGCACTCCAAGTCCTCGCGAACATAAAGTGTTTGCCCGGTAGGGCCATTAGACCACAACGCTTGCTAACCATGCAAGTGGTCTCGGACAACAGGTGACACCCGAAGTACATCCGGAGAGTGTACAACAAGTGTTTGTTCACCAAGTCCTCAACCAACCCCAAGTACCCGGAGGTACCCAGAGTGTTGGGTCCGCCAACCACTACCAGCACTCTAAGTCCTCGCGAACCCAAAGTGTTTGCCCGGTAGGGCCATTAGACCACAACGCTTGCTAACCATTGCAAGTGGTCTCGGACAACAGGCGATACCCGAAGTACATCCGAAGAGTGTATATCAAGTGTTTGTTCACCAAGTCCTCAACCAACCCCAAGTACCCGGAGGTACCCAGAGTGTTGGATCCGCAAACCCGTCCCGGCACTCCAAGTCCTTGCGAACCCAAAGTGTTTGCCCGGTAGGGCCATTGTATCACAACGCTTGCTACCATGCAAGTGGCCTCGGACAACAGGT
>NW_026689736.1:35000-48623 GCF_943734765.1 Anopheles ziemanni | reverse complement strand
TTTGGAAAGGTAACACCCAGCGCTAGATACGACTAGAAGAAAGCAAAGCGCTAACTAGCATGATTTGGAAGTTATTAAGCGTCAAAGTCGAAAAATGTTACCAAAATTGAAACTCGAGTACATTGGGCCAAAAAGTACAAGTTGTGAAATTTGGACTTACGAGTAAAATACCGAGCAGGCGGTAAGAGATAGAGACTTGGTGTAGAACAATTATATGTTGGGCATGTTATAACCTATATTTGGCCCGAACATAGTGACGAGATCGGTGGTACCCAAAAGGGTGGTACAGGTGTTAGATGGTTTTCCCAGAGCATAAGCTCCACATGATATGGAAAACGGGAAACATCATAACTTCGGCTGTATGGCATGGAATGGAACGAACAAGGTATCGATGGAAAGAGAAAAGGTAGCGCTAACTATAATTCCTACCAAGCAAAGCGCTAGCATGTGACCGTTCGGGTGTTATTGTGAGTCAAAGTCAGAAATTGTTACCACGAGAGGCGAAAATCCGACTAAGTCCATGAATACCGGGCTGGCGGTAAGAGATACGGCTTGGCCGTAGAACATTTATAAGTTGGCCAATACAAGACCTAAGTTTCGTCCATAGACGACAAGAAGATCGAAGATACGTGAAGGTGAGATATGGGCGTCCCAAAGTGGGCCTTTGAAAAAGTGACAAACTTCCCTTATAACAGCATACACCAAATATCTCTGGCTCTATGGCACCGAATAAGAAGTTGAGGTCAGCGATAGAAAGGTGATAGTCAGCGCTAAATATCATACGAACAGAGTGAAGCGCTAAAGGGAAAGGATCTTGGTGATATAAGGTGACAAAGTCGAGAAAAGTTGCCTCAAAATCATGAAAAATGTGAAAAAATGGCTAAGTCCCGGGTGCCTTAAGGGCAGGTTGATCGAATGTACCGAGCTGGCGGTACGAGATAGAGACTTGGTGTAGAACAATTATATGTTTGGCATGGCAAGACCTACATTTGGTCAATACAAAGTGAGAAGATCAAAGAAACCCGTAAGGGTGATATTGGTGTCCAAAGGTAAAAAGCACTAAGTCTTGGGAAACTTATATGAAGAAAAAGGACCCTGATGGGTCATATAGGATGGATCGAAAAATCGGCTAAGTCCCAAAATGGGGATGTCAGAACTACACTCAAATGTTACCACACCAAGCAAGGCAAACTTATATGAAGCAAAGGACCCTGATGGGTCATATGGTATTGGTCGAAAAATCGGCTAAGTCCCAAAATGGGGATGTCAGAACTACACTCATGTGTTACCACACAAAGCAAGGCAAACTTATATGAAGCAAAGGACCCTGATGGGTCATATGGTATTTTACGAAAAATCGGCTAAGTCCCAAAATGGTGATGTCAGAACTACACTAAAATGTTACCACACCAAGCAAGGCAAACTTATATGAAGGCAAGGACCCTGATGGGTCATATGGTATTTTACGAAAAATCGGCTAAGTCCCAAAATGGTGATGTCAGAACTACACTCAAATGTTACCACACCAAGCAAGGCAAACTTATATGAAGCAAAGGACCCTGATGGGTCATATGGTATTGATCGAAAAATCGGCTAAGTCCCAAAATGGGGATGTCAGAACTACACTCAAATGTTACCACACCAAGCAAGGCAAACTTATATGAAGGCAAGGACCCTGATGGGTCATATGGTATTTTACGAAAAATCGGCTAAGTCCCAAAATGGGGATGTCAGAACTACACTTAAATGTTACCACACCAAGCAAGGCAAACTTATATGAAGGCAAGGACCCTGATGGGTCATATGGTATTTTACGAAAAATCGGCTAAGTCCCAAAATGGGGATGTCAGAACTACACTCAAATGTTACCACACCAAGCAAGGCAAACTTATATGAAGCAAAGGACCCTGATGGGTCATATGGTATTGATTGAAAAATCGGCTAAGTCCCAAAATGGGGATGTCAGAACTACACTCAAATGTTACCACACCAAGCAAGGCAAACTTATATGAAGGCAAGGACCCTGATGGGTCATATGGTATTTTACGAAAAATCGGCTAAGTCCCAAAATGGGGATGTCAGAACTACACTCAAATGTTACCACACCAAGCAAGGCAAACTTATATGAAGCAAAGGACCCTGATGGGTCATATGGTATTGATTGAAAAATCGGCTAAGTCCCAAAATGGGGATGTCAGAACTACACTCAAATGTTACCACACCAAGCAAGGCAAACTTATATGAAGCAAAGGACCCATATGGGTCATATGGTATTTTACGAAAAATCGGCTAAGTCCCAAAATGATGATGTCAGAACTACACTCAAATGTTACCATACCAAGCAAGGCAAACTTATATGAAGGAAAGGACCCATATGGGTCATATGGTATTTTACGAAAAATCGGCTAAGTCCCAAAATGAGGATGTCAGAACTACACTAAAAAGTTACCACACCAAGCAAGGCAAAGTACCTAGGTGAACCCTAGGAAGAAACACGGACCAAGTCAGATGGCCTAAGTCAATAGAACAAGTGACCTAGGCAAAGTTGTATGGCGCTGAGGACCCTGAAAAATCTGGTTAGTGTAGTTTAGACAGGGTAGGTTTTTGGGTCGGCCGAACCCCCTTATTTTGGGTTTTGGCCTCATCAAGAAGCTACACCTAGGCAAACTGCCTAGGGTGAAAGTGCGAAGACCAATCGAATAGTAAGACAAGTTTTGACCGATCGCCCTAGGCAAGCTTGTATGAAGAAAGGGACCCTAAGGGTCATATGGAAATACATGAAAAATCGGCTAAGTCCCAAAATTGGGATGTCTGAACTACACTAAAAAGTTACCACATCAAGCAAGGCAAAGTACCTAGGTGAACCCTAAGAAGAAACACGGACCAAGTCAGATGGCCTAAGTCAAGAGTACAAGTGACCTAGGCAAAGTTGTATGGCGCTGAGGACCCTGAAAAATCGGGTTAGTGTAGTTCAGACAGGGGAGGTTTTTGGGTCGGCTGAACCTCCTTATTTTGGGTTTTGACCTCCTCAAGAAGCTACACCTAGGCAAACTGCCTAGGGTGAAAGTGCGAAGACCAATCGAATAGTAAGACAAGTTTTGACCGATCGCCCTAGGCAAGCTTGTATGAAGAAAGGGACCCTATGGGTCATATGGAAAATCCATGAAAAATCGGCTAAGTCCCAAAATTGGGATGTCTGAACTACACTAAAAAGTTACCACATCAAGCAAGGCAAAGTACCTAGGTGAACCCTAAGAAGAAACACGGACCAAGTCAGATGGCCTAAGTCAAGAGTACATGTGACCTAGGCAAAGTTGTATGGCGCTGAGGACCCTGAAAAATCGGGTTAGTGTAGTTCAGACAGGGGAGGTTTTTGGGTCGGCTGAACCTCCTTATTTTGGGTTTTGACCTCCTCAAGAAGCTACACCTAGGCAAACTGCCTAGGGTGAAAGTGCGAAGACCAATCGAATAGTAAGACAAGTTTTGACCGATCGCCCTAGGCAAGCTTGTATGAAGAAAGGGACCCTTAGGGTCATATGGAAATTCATGAAAAATCGGCTAAGTCCCAAAATTGGGATGTCAGAACTACATTATAAAGTTACCACATCAAGCAAGGCAAAGTACCTAGGTGAACCCTAGGAAGAAACACGGACCAAGTCAGATGGCCTAAGTCAAGAGTATAAGTGACCTAGGCAAAGTTGTATGGCGCTGAGGACCCTGAAAAATCGGGTTAGTGTAGTTAAGACAGGGGAGGTTTCAGGGTCGGCTGGACCTCCTTATTTCGGGTTTTGGCCTCCTCAAGAAGACAGACCTAGGCGAATTGCCTAGGGTGAAACTGCGAAGACCAATCGAATAGTAAGACAAGTTTTGACCGATCGCCCTAGGCAAGCTTGTATGAAGAAAGGGACCCTTAGGGTCATATGGAAATTCATGAAAAATCGGCTAAGTCCCAAAATTGGGATGTCAGAACTACACTAAAAAGTTACCACATCAAGCAAGGCAAAGTACCTAGGTGAACCCTAGGAAGAAACACGGACCAAGTCAGATGGCCTAAGTCAAGAGTGCAAGTGACCTAGGCAAAGTTGTATGGCGCTGAGGACCCTGAAAAATCGGGTTAGTGTAGTTAAGACAGGGGAGGTTTCAGGGTCGGCCAGACCTCCTTATTTCGGGTTTTGGCCTCCTCAAGAAGACAGACCTAGGCGAATTGCCTAGGGTGAAACTGCGAAGACCAATCGAATAGTAAGACAAGTTTTGACCGATCGCCCTAGGCAAGCTTGTATGAAGAAAGGGACCCTATGGGTCATATGGAAATTCATGAAAAATCGGCTAAGTCCCAAAATTGGGATGTCAGAACTACACTAAAAAGTTACCACATCAAGCAAGGCAAAGTACCTAGGTGAACCCTAGGAAGAAACACGGACCAAGTCAGATGGCCTAAGTCAAGAGTATAAGTGACCTAGGCAAAGTTGTATGGCGCTGAGGACCCTGAAAAATCGGGTTAGTGTAGTTAAGACAGGGGAGGTTTCAGGGTCGGCCAGACCTCCTTATTTCGGGTTTTGGCCTCCTCAAGAAGACAGACCTAGGCGAATTGCCTAGGGTGAAACTGCGAAGACCAATCGAATAGTAAGACAAGTTTCGACCGATCGCCCTAGGCAAGCTTGTATGAAGAAAGGGACCCTATGGGTCATATGGAAATTCATGAAAAATCGGCTAAGTCCCAAAAATGGGATGTCAGAACTACACTATAAAGTTACCACATTAGCAAGGCAGACTTGTATGAAGAACGGGACCCAGGTGAAAGTAGCAAATATCCCAAACCGAACATGAATATTATACACACAAGAGTACGAACATAAAGGAACACGGACCAAGCGTGCCGAGAGAATCGGTACTATAGAGCCCTCGTGGTTCTACACAAAGACTTTATGTTAGGGGTTCAAGCCCCATAGTACTCAAACGGTGACAGTAGCAAATATCCCAAACCGAACATGAATATTATACACACAAGAGTACGAACATAAAGGAACACGGACCAAGCGTGCCGAGAGAATCGGTACTATAGAGCCCTCGTGGTTCTACACAAAGACTTTATGTTAGGGGTTCAAGCCCCATAGTACTCAAACGGTGACAGTAGCAAATATCCAAAAACGAACTGGAATTTACATTCTGTTGGTCATGCGGTCGTCCAAAGGGGTCTAGTATCCTGGGATGACAAGCATCACGGGCACAGTCTCGTATCAAAACAGTCGAAGAGGCCCGCGAAAGCTTGCTTTCCATGGCTATGCGATGCACAAATTGAGTTTCTCCGTAGTTATACACAGCGCACAGGTGAAAGTAGCAAATATCCCAAATCGAACATGAATTTTATACACACAAGAGTACAAACATAAAGGAACACGGACCAAGCGTACCGAGAGAATCGGTACTAGAGCCCTTGTGGTTCTACATTGAGAGCCCTCGTGGTTCTACATAGATACTTTATGTTAGGGGTTCCAACCCCATAGTACTAGAACGGTGGAAGTAGCAAATAAACCGAACGTGGAATTTACTTTCTGATGGTCATGCGGTCGTCCAAAGGGGTCTAGTATCCTGGGATGACAAGCATCACGGGCACAGCTCGTATCAAAACAGTCGAAGAGGCCCGCGAAAGCTTGCTTTCCATGGCTATGCGATGCACAAATTGAGTTTACTCACCGTAGTATAAAACGAACGAACCGAACCTATCCGAGTAGGGATAATGGGCGCAGTAACATACTTCTGTGACCCAGCGAGAGTTGAACGAGGTGACATGAACTGTCAGTGGCTTATATCAGATGGGATACATACATGAGATTGCTTTCAAATCTACACTCGAAAACCTAACCAAGTAAAAGCGAACGTGGGGAGGATTCGAAACTGGTAACGAAATCTTAAGCTGGAAAGAGTCATCACTATGGATACATATTATGCGAAACCAATCAAGTGCTCATTACTGATCCAAAACCGAAGAGCACTAGTGAACACCTTAATCTCACCCTAGTTCACATCCAAGTGATCGACCACGTGTGTGAAGCAAAGACCAATCGAATTCCTCAATGGACCGAACACTATGAACAAATGGCCAAAAACGTTATAACTATCCAAACATACTACTATCTAGCGAAAGTCATCACGATGGAACCATACCATGATCTTTAACCTATAGCGCTCACCAT
The DNA here is from genome assembly GCF_943734765.1 of Anopheles ziemanni. NCBI lineage: Eukaryota > Metazoa > Arthropoda > Insecta > Diptera > Culicidae > Anopheles > Anopheles ziemanni. Next base: position 42,429 of record NW_026689736.1, on the reverse strand, counting down.
ATTCCTACCCAGAGTGCAAGTGAACAGATTGCCCACCCTTACCCAGTTCACAACCACGTGATCGACTAACATACCGAGGTTACCACAAGTCAAAGTTATACGTTTACAAGCGCAAGACCAATCGAAAACCCCGAAAGCAATCTCGACCCAAAATGTATTATCCGTGAGTGTAGTCGAGTCTCGTACTCGTCATCTGTAATCGTCGGATAGAATATCCAGTACACGGTTGTCTTTCCAAATGAAATCTACATACAGAACTCGCTCTTGGCAAATGGGTGGCAATGGCGCAATCAGGAGCGAGTTCCCGTCCGGGTGCCAAGTGATTGGCAAATGTCTGGGGGAAAGCAACCATATGTTGATTTGTCTGTTAGTGTACTGGGTGTTTGAGGTATGTAGTATCCACGCTTGGTTGGGTGTGTCAGAGGACCATGGATGCGTTCACAACCCCAATTGGGGTACATCGGGAATGATTTTGTGGAACCGATGTGCCCGGCACACACTAAGTTTTGTTGCAAGTTAATAGTGTGCCATGTCCGGGGGGGTTGTGATTAAACTCTGGTGAATTGCGTACTGTGGTGATTGGGGTATGAAAGCCCCGCAGTTGCAATGATCGGACGCGCCTAGCGTGTCCTTTAGTTGATGGTAGGGAAATGAAGGCCCTTGTCAGCTCACCTAAGTATTCATGGAAGTTTGGCATAAGGTCGCTGTGGTAGGGGTATGAAGGCCCCGTCAGCGCATGCACAATCGGGCGCACGAGCGCTTAGCGGAGTCGAATGCCGCTCAAGTGCCTGTCCGGTGCATCGGGTGTGTGTGATACGAGGGCAATGAGGTTCGCACGGGGGCTCGCCTCCCGTGTGCTACCGGACTTGACAACATATAGAACGTGGTGTTTGCTCCTCCGGGTGCAATGGGACAATGAACATTCGAACGCAAAGTCGGAATTCTGGTTGATCCTACCAGTAATATACGCTCGTCTCAAAGGTTAAGCCATGCATGTCTAAGTACAAACAGATTTAATGTGAAACCGCATAAGGCTCAGTATAACAGCTATAATTTACGAGATCATCAACCTAGTTACTTGGATAACTGTGGAAAATCTAGAGCTAATACATGCAACATGCCAGGACCCTCGCGGGAACTGGTGCACTTATTAGTCAAACCAATCGCGGGTTCTCCGTGTCATTGAGTTGAAGTCTGGATAATGATGCTGATCGTATGGTCTCGCACCGACGACAGATCTCGCAAATATCTGCCCTATCAACTATGGATGGTAGTATAGAGGACTACCATGGTTGCAACGGGTAACGGGGAATCAGGGTTCGATTCCGGAGAGGGAGCCTGAGAAATGGCTACCACATCCAAGGAAGGCAGCAGGCGCGTAAATTACCCAATCCCGGGACGGGGAGGTAGTGACGAGAAATAACAATATGAAACTCTTTAATGATGTTTCATAATTGGAATGAGTAGAGCATAAATCCTTCTACGAGGATCAAGTGGAGGGCAAGTCTGGTGCCAGCAGCCGCGGTAATTCCAGCTCCACTAGCGTATATTAAAATTGTTGCGGTTAAAACGTTCGAAGTTGATACTTGTCCAACACAGTCCGGCTCCGCCGACCCGGTCAACCCGTGGTCGGTGGGCCAAGTCGGAATCTGGTTGCGACTCAATGGTGTGGTAGGGCACCAAGTCTGTGTCATGGTGTGCCCTTCAACGGGTGCAAGTGTAACATAGAGCTCGACCGCTCACGTTTACCTTGAACAAATTAGAGTGCTTAAAGCAGGGTGCCCAAACGCCCTAGAATAATCTTGCATGGAATAATGGAATACGACCTTGGTCTAATCTTTCATTGGTTTGTACTCAGACCGGAGGTAATGATTAACAGAAGTAGTTGGGGACACTAGTATTACGGCGCGAGAGGTGAAATTCGTAGACCGTCGTAAGACTAACTAAAGCGAAGGCATTTGTCAAGGATGCTTTCTTTAATCAAGAACGAAAGTTAGAGGATCGAAGGCGATTAGATACCGCCCTAGTTCTAACCGTAAACGATGCCAACTAGCAATTGGGAGACGCTACAACCAGGTGCTCTCAGTAGCTTCCGGGAAACCAAAGTCAGGTTCCGGGGGAAGTATGGTTGCAAAGTTGAAACTTAAAGGAATTGACGGAAGGGCACCACAATGAAATGGAGCTTGCGGTTCAATTTGACTCAACACGGGAAAACTTACCAGGTCCGAACTTATGGAGGTGAGACAGATTAATAGCTCTTTCTCAAATTTAAGGGTAGTGGTGCATGGCCGTTCTTAGTTCGTGGATTGATTTGTCTGGTTAATTCCGATAACGAACGTGACTCACATATGCTAACTAGAACGCAGTCAGCGTTAATGCGTCGATGCCGATTGGAACGGGTTAGGACCTTTCGGTGGAGTATGACCTGACACCTTCGCTGTTCGTGTGCGCAAGTGCACTTACGGTACGCTGCTTAGCAGGACAATTTGTGTTTAGCAAAATGAGATCGAGCGATAACAGGTCCGTGATGCCCTTAGATGTTCTGGGCTACACGCGTGCTACAATGTGGGTAGCAGCGTGTCTCCTATTCCGAGAGGAACGGGAAATCACTCAAATACTCACTTAGTAGGGATTATGGATTGCAATGGTCCATATGAACTCGGAACTTCTAGTAAGTGCTGGTCATCAGCCAGCGTTGAATACGTCCCTGCCCTTTGTACACACCGCCCGTCGCTACTACCGATGGATTATTTAGTGAGGTCTTTGGAGATGATCGTTCGCTGGATCCTCGTGAACCGCGTCTGCTTTATCGAAGTTGACCGAACTTGATGATTTAGAGGAAGTAAAAGTCGTAACAAGGTTTCCGTAGGTGAACCTGCGGAAGGATCATTAGTGGCCAAGTGATCCTTCCAGAAGTCCGAACCTGCGGGTTGAGACTTCGGCACAAGTTGCCATATGATAATTGACGAAACACTATAGAAGTCCGAACCTGCGGGTTGAGACTTCGGCACAAGTTGCCATATGATAATTGACGAAACACTATAGAAGTCCGAACCTGCGGGTTGAGACTTAGGCACACGTTGCCTTATACATGACTTCGAACAAATACACAAGTCCGAACCTGCGGGTTGAGACTTAGGCACAAGTTGCCTTATACATGACTTCGAACAAATACACAAGTCCGAACCTGCGGGTTGAGACTTAGGCACAAGTTGCCATATGAAAGTTGACGAAACACTAACAAGTCCGAACCTGCGAGTTGAGACTTAGGCACACGTTGCCTTATACATGACTTCGAACAAATACACAAGTCCGAACTTGCGGGTTGAGACTTAGGCACAAGTTGCCTTATACATACATTGGCCAAATAAACAGAAGTCCGAACCTGCGGGTTGAGACTTAGGCACAAGTTGCCATATTATATTCGATCAAACACTAAGTAGTCCGAACCTGCGGGTTGAGACTCAAGACCGTAACAAGATGTCACTATACAAGTCCGAACCTAAGGGTTGAGACTTAATGCGATCTAGATACCAAGTTGACATCCAATACCTGTTGAGCAAAACCAAAGATTCCCTGTTCTCGAATGATTACACTATATAACAGGGAATCATGAAGAAATCAAGCAAGCGTGAAACAAAGTCATCACTTGGGCATGCTCGATAGCCAACCACATGACCTTAACCTAAGAGAGCATGCAAACCACATGATACCTATAAACGATTAACCCGCCCTAGTTCAATCGTTCACCAAGTGATGACTTCAGTATGGCTAAGAGAAAAACTTTTGAATGGGAAAAACTCTAAGTCCGAACCTCCGGGTTGAGACTTCCGCGTTGGAGGTGGGCGCACCTCCTATCCGAAAGATGGTGAATCAGGGGTGTTCGAACAGCAATGGTCGGATGCCCCGTCGTAGTCCAACTATGACAATCCAAGTCAAGACCTCCGGGTTGAGACTTCCGCGTCCGGAGGTACGCGTACCGCCTACCCGAAAGATGGTGTGCTTCTGGGGTATTCGATGAGTCGGATACCCCGTCGTAGTCCAACTATGACAATACAAAGTCAAGACCTCCGGGTTGAGACTTCCGCGTCCGGAGGTACGCGTACCGCCTACCCGAAAGATGGTGTGCTTCTGGGGTATTCGATGAGTCGGATACCCCGTCGTAGTCCAACTATGACAATCAAAGTCAAGACCTCCGGGTTGAGACTTTCTAAGAGTACAAGCATAAAGGAACACGGACCAAGCCGTACCGAGAGAATCGGTACTAGAGCCCTTGTGGTTCTACATTGAGAGAGCCCTCGTGGTTCTCATTAGGGGCTTTATGCAAGAAGTACTCAATACTGTGGTGTGAAGTATAAAGTATAGAGTCCTCCACTGGTCCACGCTGCTCCGGCGGTCCTGGGTAAGATAGTTCATTCTAGCTTGCCCTATGTGGAAGAGGACTCAATACCCTACCTGTTGAGCTTGAAACAAAGTCATCACTTGGGCATGCTCATATTGCCATACACAATTACATTATATTCGAATGAGCATGCAAGCGACCCTATATAGACCGAACCAAAACGATAGATACCGCCGTAGTTCACCCCCACCAAGTGATGACTTCAGTATGGCTAGTGTGTGAAGTATAAAGTATAGTCCTCCCCTGGTCCACACTGCTTCGGCGGTCCTGGGTAAGATAGTTAGTTCTAGCTTGCCCTATGTGGAAGAGGACACAATACTTAATACTTAGAGTACAAGCATAAAGGAACACGGACCAAGCCGTACCGAGAGAATCGGTACTAGAGCCCTCGTGGTTCTACATTGAGAGAGCCCTCGTGGTTCTCATTAGGGGCTTTATGCAAGTCGTACTCAATACTGTGGTGTGAAGTATAAAGTATAGAGTCCTCCACTGGTCCACGCTGCTCCGGCGGTCCTGGGTAAGATAGTTCATTCTAGCTTGCCCTATGTGGAAGAGGACTGAATACCCTACCTGTTGAGCTTGAAACAAAGTCATCACTTGGGCATGCTCATATTGCCATACAATATTCCATTATCTACTAATGAGCATGCAGCTATATGATTATAACCTGTAAACGATTACCCCGCCGTAGTTCAGCGCTTCAACCAAGTGATGACTTCAGTATGGCTAGTGTGTGAAGTATAAAGTATAGTCCTCCCCTGGTCCACACTGCTTCGGCGGTCCTGGGTAAGATAGTTAGTTCTAGCTTGCCCTATGTGGAAGAGGACACCATACTTAATACTGTGGTGTAATGAACAAAGTATAGTCCTCCACTGGTCCACGCTGCTTCGGCGGTCCTGGGTAAGATAGTTAGTTCTAGCTTGCCCTATGTGGAAGAGGGCATACAAGACAAAGTATAGTTCTCCCCCGGTCCACGCTGCTTCGGCGGTCCTGGGTAAGATAGTTAATTCTAGCTTGCCCTATGTGGAAGAGAGCATACATGAACCAAGAACGAAGGTTATGATCGAGGAATGATTCGACAACTAACCGATGGTATGAAATGTGAAGAATTCAAGCAAGCACACAATCAAGTCATCACTTGGGCATGCTCGATAGCCAACCCTATGACATTAACCTAGTAGAGCATGCGAAAACCAATATATATGTAAACGATGCCCCTCCCTAGTTCAGCGCTTCAACCAAGTGATGACTTCAGAATGGCTAAATCAAATCGGTTCAAAACATACCATCGGTACCCTAATGAAACACACAAGTCGATATCAAACCTCATGATTGTGTAGTCCTCCACTGGTCCACACTGCTCCGGCGGTCCTGGGTAAGATAGTTCATTCTAGCTTGCCCTATGTGGAAGAGGGCACATTACTCAATACTGTGGTGTTATGAACAAAGTATAGTCCTCCACTGGTCCACGCTGCTTCGGCGGTCCTGGGTAAGATAGTTAGTTCTAGCTTGCCCTATGTGGAAGAGGGCATACAAGACAAAGTATAGTTCTCCCCTGGTCCACGCTGCTTCGGCGGTCCTGGGTAAGATAGTTAATTCTAGCTTGCCCTATGTGGAAGAGAGCATACATGAACCAAGAACGAAGGTTATGATCGAGGAATGATTCGACAACTAACCGATGGTATGAAATGTGAAGAATTCAAGCAAGCACACAATCAAGTCATCACTTGGGCATGCTCGATAGCCAACCTCATGACATTAACCTAGTAGAGCATGCGAAAACCAATATATATGTAAACGATGCCTCCCTAGTTCAGCGCTTCAACCAAGTGATGACTTCAGAATGGCTAAATCAAATCGGTTCAAACCATACCATCGGTATCCTATTGAAACACACAAGTCGATATCAAACCTCATGATTGTGTAGTCCTCCACTGGTCCACGCCGCTTCGGCCGTCCTGGGTAAAATGGAACATTCCAGCTTGCCCTATGTGGAAGAGGGCACATTACTCAATACTGTGGTGTGAAGTATAAAGTTCAGTTCTCCCCTGGTCCACGCTGCTTCGGCGGTCCTGGGTAAGATAGTTCATTCTAGCTTGCCCTATGTGGAAGAGGACACTTCATACTTCGTCTCTAAGCGGCGGCTTGACTCCTCCCTACGGGGAACGGGTTTACGCGCACAGCGGCGGCTTACGCACTATGGCAGTCATGGATGCCTTACGTTTCTATGAAAAGTGTGTTCCTCCCCTGGTCCACGCTGCTTCGGCAGTCCTGGGTAAGATAGTTAGTTCCAGCTTGCCCTATGTGGAAGAGGACACGTAGACTTACTGTGGTGTGAAGTATAAAGTTCAGTTCTCCCCTGGTCCACGCCGCTTCGGCCGTCCTGGGTAAAATGGATTCATCCAGCTTGCCCTATGTGGAATGAGGACACTTTATGCTTCGTCTCTAAGCGGCGGCTTGCTCCTCCCTACGGGGAACGGGTATACGCGCACAGCGGCGGCTTACGTTATGGCAGTCATGGATGCCTTACGTTTCCATGAAAAGTGTGTTCCTCCCCTGGTCCACGCTGCTTCGGCAGTCCTGGGTAAGATAGTTAGTTCTAGCTTGCCCTATGTGGAAGAGGACACGTAGACTTACTGTGGTGTGAAGTATAAGGTTCAGTTCTCCCCTGGTCCACGCCGCTTCGGCCGTCCTGGGTAAAATGGATTCATCCAGCTTGCCCTATGTGGAATGAGGACACTTTATGCTTCGTCTCTAAGCGGCGGCTTGCTCCTCCCTACGGGGAACGGGTATACGCGCACAGCGGCGGCTTACGCAAGTTAGTCACCCTCGGCAGTGGATCACTCGGCTCATGGATCGATGAAGACCGCAGCTAACTGCGCGTCATAATGTGAACTGCAGGACACATGAACATTGATAAGTTGAACGCATATTGCACGTCGTGGGAACCTACCATGATGTACAGATGACTGAGCGCTTATATTTGAGAAATGTATCGCATACATTTAACTACGCCGTGACACCCGT
>NW_026689736.1:7500-30000 GCF_943734765.1 Anopheles ziemanni | reverse complement strand
TCGGTGGTATGTCAGTATCACCTATACTCCAGACCACTTGCATGGTTAGCAAGCGTTGTGATCTAATGGCCCAACCGGGCAAACACTTTGGGTTCGCAAGGACTTAGAGTGCCGGGACGGGTTGGCGGATCCAACACTCTGGGTACCTCCGGGTACTTGGGGTTGGTTGAGGACTTGGTGAACAAACACTTGATGAACACTCTTCGGATGTACTTCGGGTGTCACCTGTTGTCCGAGGCCACTTGCATGGTCGCAAGCGTTGTGATACAATGGCCCTACCGGGCAAACACTTTGGGTTCGCAAGGACTTGGAGTGCCGGGACGGGTTGGCGGATCCAACACTCTGGGTACCTCCGGGTACTTGGGGTTGGTTGAGGACTTGGTGAACAAACACTTGTTGTACACTCTCCGGATGTACTTCGGGTGTCACCTGTTGTCCGAGGCCACTTGCATGGTAGCAAGCGTTGTGATACAATGGCCCTACCGGGCAAACACTTTGGGTTCGCAAGGACTTGGAGTGCCGGGACGGGTTTGCGGATCCAACACTCTGGGTACCTCCGGGTACTTGGGGTTGGTTGAGGACTTGGTGAACAAACACTTGATGTACACTCTCCGGATGTACTTCGGGTATCGCCTGTTGTCCGAGACCACTTGCATGGTTAGCAAGCGTTGTGGTCTAATGGCCCTACCGGGCAAACACTTTGGGTTCGCGAGGACTTAGAGTGCTGGTAGTGGTTGGCGGACCCAACACTCTGGGTACCTCCGGGTACTTGGGGTTGGTTGAGGACTTGGTGAACAAACACTTGTTGTACACTCTCCGGATGTACTTCGGGTGTCACCTGTTGTCCGAGACCACTTGCATGGTTAGCAAGCGTTGTGGTCTAATGGCCCTACCGGGCAAACACTTTATGTTCGCGAGGACTTGGAGTGCTGGTAGTGGTTGGCGGACCCAACACTCTGGGTACCTCCGGGTACTTGGGGTTGGTTGAGAACTTGGTGAAGATACCCCTGTCACCTTGTTCGAGGCCACTTGCATGGTCGCAAGCGTTGTGATACAATGGCCCTACCGGGCAAACACTTTGGGTTCGCAAGGACTTGGAGTGCCGGGACGGGTTGGCGGATCCAACACTCTGGGTACCTCCGGGTACTTGGGGTTGGTTGAGGACTTGGTGAGCAAACACTTGATATACGTTCTTCGGATGTACTTCGGGTGTCACCTGTTGTCCGAGGCCACTTGCATGGTCAACGGTTGAGGTGGTGATGGCGGGTCGGTGCTGTAGGGTGCCGGCCTGTTGGCTGCCTTGGCCGGGTTGGTTGGTTAACACTTGATTGAGCTTGCACCCGAGGGTAATGGCACTTGAAGGTGGGTACCGGCCGGCTGACCTGGTGTGATGGTTGGTTGGTGAACACTTGGCGGTACTTGCACTTGGCTGTGCTTGGACTTGAAGGTGGGATCCGGCTGGCCTAGGCCATTGGTGGTTGGTTGGTTGGTTAGCCCTTAGCTGGGCTGGCTGGCTGGCTGGCCATCGGTGGTGTGGTGTGTTGGGCGGTTGGTGAACACTTGGCGGTACTTGCACTTGGCTGTGCTTGGACTTGAAGGTGGGATCCGGCTGGCCTAGGCCATTGGTGGTTGGTTGGTGGGTTAGCCCTTAGTTGGGCTGGCTGGCTGGCTGGCCATCGGTGGTGTGGTGTGGTGTGGTGTGTGGAGTCGAGCATCGCGCGCCGTTGCCTTCTTCGGAGTGTTGTGGGTACGCAAGTGCTTGCAGTGCAAAGAGGTTGGTGATGGAGTGACATTGCCTTCACCATGGAGTTGCGGGTACTTAGGTACTTGCAAGGAGATGGTGGTATGGTGGTGTTGCGTGTGTGGTGTTCGATTAGAAAGATATATTTTCTAAGTCCGGATTAGTGCTGTCAGTGAGGCCGCCACTAACAGGTCCTCCACGGCCTCCGTGGTTCTTGACTTGGCGCTATTCCGGACTTGGGGCGATCACGATGTCCCCGTGCGGGACTTAGAAGATGGAAGAACACAAGTACCCTTATCCCATGACTTGTGAGCGATTGGCATACGTTACCACATGAAGAGAAAAATTGGCTAAGTCCAGGATCCATATTATATGAAGAGAAAATCATCTAAGTCCCGGATCCATATTACATGAAGAGAAAAATCGGCTAAGTCCAGGATCCATATTATATGAAGAGAAAAATCGGCTAAGTCCAGGATCCATATATATTAACCTAATAATCGGCTAAGTCCAGGATCCATATTATATGAAGAGAAAAATCGGCTAAGTCCAGGATCCATATTACATGAAGAGAAAAATCGGCTAAGTCCCGGATCCATATATATTAACCTAATAATCGGCTAAGTCCAGGATCCATATGATATGAAGAGAAAAATCGGCTAAGTCCAAGATCCATATGATATGAACAGAAAAATCGGCTAAGTCCAGGATCCATATAAAATAACCTAATAATCGGCTAAGTCCAGGATCCATATAATATGAAGAGAAAAATCGGCTAAGTCCGAGATTGGGTCTGTCGGAAATACACTTTCAAGTTACCACACAAGCAAGCAAGATGGCCTAATGATGGATCCATATAATATGAAGAGAAAAATCGGCTAAGTCCAAGATTGGGTCTGTCAGAAATACACTATCAAGTTACCACACAAGCAAGCAAGATGGCCTAGTGATGGATCCATATAATATGAAGAGAAAAATCGGCTAAGTCCAAGATTGGGTCTGTCAGAAATACACTATCAAGTTACCACACAAGCAAGCAAGATGGCCTAGTGATGGATCCATATTATATGAAGAGAAAAATCGGCTAAGTCCGAGATTGGGTCGGTCGGAAATACACTATCAAGTTACCACACAAGCAAGCAAGATGGCCTAGTAATGGATCCATATCATATGAAGAGAAAAATCGGCTAAGTCCCAGATTGGGTCTGTCAGAAATACACTTCCAAGTTACCACACAAGCAAGCAAGATGGCCTAGTGATGGATCCATATGATATGAAGAGAAAAATCGGCTAAGTCCGAGATTGGGTCTGTCAGACATACACTTTCAAGTTACCACACAAGCAAGCAAGATGGCCTAGTGATGGATCCATATAATATGAAGAGAAAAATCGGCTAAGTCCGAGATTGGGTCTGTCGGAAATACACTTTCAAGTTACCACACAAGCAAGCAAGTTACCACATGAAGAGAAAGCCGGCAAAGTCCGGGAATGTTACCACATGAACTGGAAAATGGGCAAAAACCTACCTTCACAGGCAACGTGAATAAGTCAGGCTGTAGACATCGGATCGACAAGCCAAAGACTGATATGGAAAGGAAATGAGTAGTACTAGCTTTCCTGAGAGTTGCAGAGCTTAGACTGCATATGAACGAAAGTTATTAAGCGTCAAAGTCAGAGAAGTTACCCAAAGGAACACAAGTTCCAACTTAGAGCATGTATACCGCCTAGACGGTAAGAGGTACGGCCAGGCTGAGGAATAAGAAAATGTTGGCCAACATGTTCCCTAACTATCCCCCGAAGACCGCAAAGCAATCCAACATCAACCAAGAAAGTTATAGCCCGATCAAGGAAACACCTACTTTGCACCGATATTGCACCAAATACATGTACCAAGCACCTTCGGTTGCATACCTGCAGGGGCTTACCATAGTAGGCCATGGAAGACCGATATACCGAACATAATCACTTTCTATCTCCTCGGGTGTTTGAGATAGCGCTTTGCGGTACAAGAACGAAAGTTAGACTATATCTTGGTGCATCTTTTTGCCCAAGATCACAAGACCCTATCTACCAAGGCAAGAAAGTTGTGTGGGGACAAAATGTCCAAAAGTGCCCAAAGTGGCACACTTGAACCATATATTCGAGAAAAACACAAGTGTGGGCCCGAGCTAGCAAGTTGAAATGTTCTGACCGTCAGTAGCCCTAGTTGAGGTGCACTTATCATTATATGAGGCCAACGTGCCAGCTAGTCTCTAAAGGGGCGATATGGGTGTTCCAAGGTTTGTACCCAATTGAGGAAAAAACAGGGTAAGGTACGGTGTACCGCGAATAACTCGGGCTATAGATGTCCGATCGATGAGTTTGGCATATGTATGGAAAGGTCTCGACGAGACCTAACTACCCTGAAAGTATGAAGGCAAAGACTTGAATGACCGGGAAGTTATTAAGTGCACAAGTGGTAAAGTTGCACCAAAGTCCATGTTACCCGAAGTGGTACATGAACACCCAATATTCGACCAAAACACAAGTTTAGAGACGAGCTAGCGAGCTACATTGTTCAGACCGTCAGTAGCCCGCATCAAGACACGCATTTCATTATATTGAGCCTAGCCGCTAGCTCGGCTCGAAGTCGGTCATATGGTTGGTTGATGGTTTGGACCGACCACGTGGTGTACCAAGGTGATGTACCTTTCATGAATTAAAACTCTGGCTGTATGGCACTGAGCGACAAGCTAAGGTGTGATTTGGAATAGTCTTGAGTGGGACTATTTAGGAAAAATGCGAACAAAAAATCACAAAGTCCTTGGGCGAAGCTATTAGCGAAACATAGAGCAAATTGGTACCAAAAACTATGGAAATGGGACTTGAGTCAAAAATAACCGCAAGTTGGAGAAGAGATAGCAAGCTTGCGTAGAACAATTATATTTGGTGCATGGTATCACCAACAAAAAAGTATATGGGGCCAAGGTGCTGGCTGGCCTCCAAAGTGGAGATATGGGCGATCCAAAGTTTGTACCCAAGTACGAACAAGTATGGAAAAAACAGGGTAAGGTACCAAGTACCATTAATAACTTCGGCTGTAGATGGCCGAGCGAGGCAAACGGCTCATCGTTGGAAAGGTCTTGGGGAGACCTATCTACCCTGAAAGTTTCATGAGGCTGAGTTGAAATACCACGGAGATATTAGGTGATGATGGTCCAATTCGGGGACCAAGTCGCAGGAAATGGCACTTGACCAAAATCACCCTTGGAAGGTGAATACCGGCTTACCGGTAAGAGATAGCGACTTGGCGTTGAATATTCATAAGTTGGGCGTGTAGAGACGCAACTTTTATTATATGGGGCCAACCCGGTCAGGGTGCTCCAAGTCGGTCGTTTGGTCGGTTTATGGTTTGGGCCGACCACGTGGTGTACCAAGTTGAGGTACCTTTCATGAATTATAACTCGGTCAGTTTGCCACCGAGCGACAAGTTCCGTTGTGATTTGGAATGGTCTTGAGAGGGACTATCAAGCAAAAATACAAACAGAATATCAGCTTGTCCATGGCCGAAGCTATTAGTGAAACATAGAGCAACAAGGGTCCAAAAACGAATGAAATGGGACTTGGACCAAGAATAACGGCAAGTTGGAGAAGAGATAGCAAGTTGACGTAGAACAATTATATTTAGTGCATGGTATGACCAACAAAAAAGTATATGGGGCCAAGGTGCTGGCTGGCCTCCAAAGTGGAGATATGGGCGATACAAAGTTTGTACCCAAGTACGAACAAGTATGGAAAAAACAGGGTAAGCTACCAAGTACCATGAATAACTTCGGCTGTAGATGGCCGAGCGAGGCGAACGGCATACCGTTGAAAAGGTCTCGGGGAGACCTATCTACCCTGAAAGTTTCATGAGGCTGAGTTGAAAGACCACGGAGATATTAGGTGATGATGGTCGTATTCGGGGACCAAGTCGCAGGAAATGGCACTTGACCAAAATCCCCCTTGGAAGGTGAATACCGGCTTACCGGTAAGAGATAGCGACTTGGCGTAGAATATTCATAAGTTGAGCGTGTAGAGACGCAACTTTCATTATATGGGGCCAACCCGGTCAGGGTGCTCCAAGTCGGTCGTTTGGTCGGTTTATGGTTTGGGCCGACCACGTGGTGTACCAAGTTGAGGTACCTTTCATGAATTATAACTCGGTCAGTTTGCCACCGAGCGACAAGCTGCGGTGTGTTTTGGAATGGTCTTGAGTGGGACTATCAAGGAAAAATACAAATAGAAAATCAGCTTGTCCATGGCCGAAGCTATTAGTGAAACATATAGCAAAATGGGTCCAAAAACGAATGAAATGGGACTTGGACCAAGAATAACGGCAAGTTGGAGAAGAGATAGCAAGTTGGCGTAGAACAATTATATTTGGTGCATGGTATGACCAACAAAAAAGTATATGAGGCCAAGGTGCTGGCTGGCCTCCAAAGTGGAGATATGGGCGATCCAAAGTTTGTACCCAAGTATGGCAAAAACTGGTAGAGGTACCTTTCATGAATTACTGCTCAGGCTGTATGGCACTTAGCGGGACGCTTGGCTCTGGTATGGAATAGTCTTGAGTGGGACTATCAAGGAAAAATACGAACAAAAAATCACCATGTCCACGGACGAAGGTATTAGCGAAACTTAGAGCGAAATTGCGACCAAGTCGCTGGAAATGGCCCTTGGACCAAGTATACCGTCAAGGCGGTACGAGATAGCGAGTTGACGTGGAATATTTATAAGTTTGCCTCCACGAGACGAAAGTTTAGTTATATGGGGTCAACCCGCTCAGGGTTGTCCAAGTCGGTCATATGGCTGATCGAAATTTTCGACCAAGTACTGAGAAAACAGGGTAAGGTACCGTGTACCTCGAATAACTTTGGCTGTAGATGTCCGAGCGAGGCAAACGGCATAGCGTTGGAAAGGTCTTGAGGTGTTCTAGGCACCCTGAAAGTTTGAAAAGGCTATCTGGAAAACTCGTGGAGATATTAGAGAAACATAGGGCCCAAAAGATACCAAGTCGCAGGAAATGGGCCCTCCATGAACACCCTAAAATCCCAATTACGGCTAAGTTGCAGGCCAGCTAGCGAAGTGAAATGTTCTAGGCATAACTAGAACACGTTAATGCGCAACTTTTTGAATCAGAACTTTTTTCGATATCTGGCCCCCAAAGGGGGGATATGGGCGATCAAAGGATTTTTCCAAGTTTCGGTACTTTTTACGGTATCGCTCATAGCTCCGGCTGTATGCAAGCAAATGACAATCTAAGACATGATTTGTAAAGGTATTGAGCAGTACTAACTTACGTTAGAACACAGCGAAGCGCTATCGGTTCATGGCAAGGCCGATATAAGCAGTCAAAGATGAAAAATGTTGACAAAATGAACAAAAATTACCTTGGTACGCGAATAGCGGCCAGGGATGAAGAGGTACGAAGGTGGTGTAGAAGAATTATAATTAGGGCTTGGTACGCTCTAAAAGTTTGCCGAAGACCGCAAAGCGCTCAGACCCATAGAAAGTGGCCATTTGGGCCGAACAGTGCGTGCAAAGAGGTGAAAATGCAAAAATTGCACTTTGGGGGGCGATTTGCGGGGGGAAGGAGGGGTCGGAGGGCAAAATGTCCCTTGACCAAAAAGTCTTATCTCGTCGAGATCTACAACATTGCCGAAGACCGCAAAGCGCTAGCTCGCAATCGAAAAATCGAGAATTTGAAAATTTTCTAAGTCTTGGGCTCCCTAAGGAAAAGTTTCAAAAATCACGTTTGTCCCCAATTTTGAAGGGGAAGGAGTCGGTTCCGGGGCATGGTGTCTTCGGCAAAAAGTCTTATCTTTTTGCGTACTTTCGACTAGTTCAATAAAAATTTTTGACCCAAAATTTGTTCGGCGGACCCCTAGGTCGAAAAACCCGAAAAAAGTCGAAAAAAGTCGAAAATGTCGAAAAATGAGAAAACCTCATATTCGGACTCTACACGAGCCCCAGATATTGAAAAGTGAAATCCGCGGTCGATTTGGAACAAAAAATTTACCTAGGCAAAGTTGTATGGAGGTAGGGACCCCTGAGAAAAAAGTTTGGTCCCGAGGCTCCTTGGACCACCAAGTCCCTAGGTCGGACCAAAATCGGAAAAAATCCGACCAAAGTCGAAAGTGTCGAAAATTTTAAAAAACCCCTTTTGGGGCCCTATGGCCTCCCTAGATAATGAAAAGTGAGGTCCGCGGCCGATCCGGAAGAAAAACTTGACCTAGGCAAACTTGTATGACGGTGGGGACCCAAAAAAATTTCGATGAGTGTAGTTTAGACAGGCCGGAAAATGTATCGGTGGTCCGTATCAAGGGACGTCTTTTAGTTCCATGGGGTGGTGGTCGTCGAACAAAGTCGCCTAGGTCGACCACCAGAAAGACCAGTCGTGTTGTAATGGATGTTTTGACCACTTTACTAGGGAAACCTAGTAGGTCGAAGCAAATTTGGGGTTCGAGATGAGTTGGTGAAAGTTGGTCCAACCTAGGTGTGCTTGGTGGAGGTTGACCATGAAAGTAGAGCATGATGGGAATGACCATAACTTTGGTTCTAGATGTCGGATCGGTACACTTGAGGCAGTTTTGGAAAGGTGAAGGCCTGCTCTAGCTATGTTTCCTACCAAGCTGAGCGCCTACTAGTGACCCGGAGGAGGTATTAAGGGTCAAAGGCAAAAAGGGGTACCCTAAAGTGCATGTGACCAAGAAAATGGGAAAAACGGTATCGCCTATAGCTCAGGCTGTATGGCTCGGATCGGAAAGCTTGGATATGCGTTGGAAAGGTCTTGACGAGCGCTAGCTATGTGTCCTACCAAGCGAAGCGCTAGGTGTTGAGCAAGTCGGTCATATTAGAGGGCAAAGGTGAAAAATGGTGGTTTAGAGGCGAAAATTCACCTTATGATCGAAAATAGCGGGCGAACGATAAGAGCTACGAACACGGCGTAGAACAATCATAAGTACGTTACCACAAGACCTAACTTTGGCCAATATAGAGCGAGAAGATCGGAGGTACCCATCAGGGTGATATGGCTGGTTCAAAGTTGGACCAAAACGAGACTTGAGAAATGGGTTGAAACACGGTATCGCGAATAACTCAGGCTGTATGGAACGGATCGACAAGCTAAGATCAGTGTTGGAAAGGTCGAACCGAGCGCTAACTATAATCCCAAACAACCGAAGCGCTAAGTGTTGAGCAAAACTGAGTTATTAAGCGACAAAGTGGAAAAATAATACCAAAATTTCCAAAAATCACACAAGACCAAGAATACCGAGCAGGCGGTAAGAGATAGCGGGTTGACGTAGAATACTTATAAGTTTGCCTCTACGAGACCTAAAAGTCGTCCATAGACAGCGAGAAGATCGGACCACTCTGGAAGGGTGATACGAGTGGTCAAAAATTGGCAAAAATGAAACATGGCTAAAATGGATTTGACTTGTGCACCGTATAGCTCCGGCTGTATGGCATGGATTGTTAAGCTAGGATATGTTTTGGAAAGGTAACACCCAGCGCTAGATACGACTAGAAGAAAGCAAAGCGCTAACTAGCATGATTTGGAAGTTATTAAGTGTCAAAGTCGAAAAATGTTACCAAAATTGAAACTCGAGTACATTGGGCCAAAAAGTACAAGTTGTGAAATTTGGACTTACGAGTAAAATACCGAGCAGGCGGTAAGAGATAGAGACTTGGTGTAGAACAATTATATGTTGGGCATGTTATAACCTATATTTGGCCCGAACATAGTGACGAGATCGGTGGTACCCAAAAGGGTGGTACAGGTGTTAGATGGTTTTCCCAGAGCATAAGCTCCACATGATATGGAAAACGGGAAACATCATAACTTCGGCTGTATGGCATGGAATGGAACGAGCAAGGTATCGATGGAAAGAGAAAAGGTAGCGCTAACTATAATTCCTACCAAGCAAAGCGCTAGCATGTGACCGTTCGGGTGTTATTGTGAGTCAAAGTCAGAAATTGTTACCACGAGAGGCGAAAATCCGACTAAGTCCATGAATACCGGGCTGGCGGTAAGAGATACGGCTTGGCCGTAGAACATTTATAAGTTGGCCAATACAAGACCTAAGTTTCGTCCATAGACGACAAGAAGATCGAAGATACGTGAAGGTGAGATATGGGCGTCCCAAAGTGGGCCTTTGAAAAAGTGACAAACTTCCCTTATAACAGCATACACCAAATATCTCTGGCTCTATGGCACCGAATAAGAAGTTGAGGTCAGCGATAGAAAGGTGATAGTCAGCGCTAAATATCATACGAACAGAGTGAAGCGCTAAAGGGAAAGGATCTTGGTGATATAAGGTGACAAAGTCGAGAAAAGTTGCCTCAAAATCATGAAAAATGTGAAAAAATGGCTAAGTCCCGGGTGCCTTAAGGGCAGGTTGATCGAATGTACCGAGCTGGCGGTACGAGATAGAGACTTGGTGTAGAACAATTATATGTTTGGCATGGCAAGACCTACATTTGGTCAATACAAAGTGAGAAGATCAAAGAAACCCGTAAGGGTGATATTGGTGTCCACAGGTAAAAAGCACTAAGTCTTGGGAAACTTATATGAAGAAAAAGGACCCTGATGGGTCATATAGGATGGATCGAAAAATCGGCTAAGTCCCAAAATGGGGATGTCAGAACTACACTCAAATGTTACCACACCAAGCAAGGCAAACTTATATGAAGCAAAGGACCCTGATGGGTCATATGGTATTGGTCGAAAAATCGGCTAAGTCCCAAAATGGGGATGTCAGAACTACACTCATGTGTTACCACACCAAGCAAGGCAAACTTATATGAAGCAAAGGACCCTGATGGGTCATATGGTATTTTACGAAAAATCGGCTAAGTCCCAAAATGGGGATGTCAGAACTACACTCAAATGTTACCACACCAAGCAAGGCAAACTTATATGAAGCAAAGGACCCTGATGGGTCATATGGTATTTTACGAAAAATCGGCTAAGTCCCAAAATGGGGATGTCAGAACTACACTCAAATGTTACCACACCAAGCAAGGCAAACTTATATGAAGGAAAGGACCCTGATGGGTCATATGGTATTTTACGAAAAATCGGCTAAGTCCCAAAATGGGGATGTCAGAACTACACTCATGTGTTACCACACCAAGCAAGGCAAACTTATATGAAGGCAAGGACCCTGATGGGTCATATGGTATTTTACGAAAAATCGGCTAAGTCCCAAAATGATGATGTCAGAACTACACTCAAATGTTACCACACCAAGCAAGGCAAACTTATATGAAGCAAAGGACCCTGATGGGTCATATGGTATTGGTCGAAAAATCGGCTAAGTCCCAAAATGGGGATGTCAGAACTACACTCATGTGTTACCACACCAAGCAAGGCAAACTTATATGAAGCAAAGGACCCTGATGGGTCATATGGTATTTTACGAAAAATCGGCTAAGTCCCAAAATGGTGATGTCAGAACTACACTCAAATGTTACCACACCAAGCAAGGCAAACTTATATGAAGCAAAGGACCCATATGGGTCATATGGTATTTTACGAAAAATCGGCTAAGTCCCAAAATGATGATGTCAGAACTACACTCAAATGTTACCATACCAAGCAAGGCAAACTTATATGAAGCAAAGGACCCTGATGGGTCATATGGTATTGATCGAAAAATCGGCTAAGTCCCAAAATGGGGATGTCTGAACTACACTCAAATGTTACCACATCAAGCAAGGCAAACTTATATGAAGGAAAGGACCCTGATGGGTCATATGGTATTTTACGAAAAATCGGCTAAGTCCCAAAATGGGGATGTCAGAACTACACTCATGTGTTACCACACCAAGCAAGGCAAACTTATATGAAGGCAAGGACCCTGATGGGTCATATGGTATTTTACGAAAAATCGGCTAAGTCCCAAAATGATGATGTCAGAACTACACTCAAATGTTACCACACCAAGCAAGGCAAACTTATATGAAGCAAAGGACCCTGATGGGTCATATGGTATTGGTCGAAAAATCGGCTAAGTCCCAAAATGGGGATGTCAGAACTACACTCATGTGTTACCACACCAAGCAAGGCAAACTTATATGAAGCAAAGGACCCTGATGGGTCATATGGTATTGGTCGAAAAATCGGCTAAGTCCCAAAATGGGGATGTCAGAACTACACTCAAATGTTACCACATCAAGCAAGGCAAACTTATATGAAGGCAAGGACCCTGATGGGTCATATGGTATGGATCGAAAAATCGGCTAAGTCCCAAAATGGGGATGTCTGAACTACACTCAAATGTTACCACATCAAGCAAGGCAAACTTATATGAAGGAAGGACCCTGATGGGTCATATGGTATTTTACGAAAAATCGGCTAAGTCCCAAAATGGGGATGTCAGAACTACACTCAAATGTTACCACACCAAGCAAGGCAAACTTATATGAAGCAAAGGACCCTGATGGGTCATATGGTATTGATCGAAAAATCGGCTAAGTCCCAAAATGGGGATGTCAGAACTACACTCAAATGTTACCACACCAAGCAAGGCAAACTTATATGAAGCAAAGGACCCATATGGGTCATATGGTATTTTACGAAAAATCGGCTAAGTCCCAAAATGATGATGTCAGAACTACACTCAAATGTTACCATACCAAGCAAGGCAAACTTATATGAAGGAAAGGACCCATATGGGTCATATGGTATTTTACGAAAAATCGGCTAAGTCCCAAAATGAGGATGTCAGAACTACACTAAAAAGTTACCACACCAAGCAAGGCAAAGTACCTAGGTGAACCCTAGGAAGAAACACGGACCAAGTCAGATGGCCTAAGTCAATAGAACAAGTGACCTAGGCAAAGTTGTATGGCGCTGAGGACCCTGAAAAATCTGGTTAGTGTAGTTTAGACAGGGTAGGTTTTTGGGTCGGCCGAACCCCCTTATTTTGGGTTTTGGCCTCATCAAGAAGCTACACCTAGGCAAACTGCCTAGGGTGAAAGTGCGAAGACCAATCGAATAGTAAGACAAGTTTTGACCGATCGCCCTAGGCAAGCTTGTATGAAGAAAGGGACCCTAAGGGTCATATGGAAATACATGAAAAATCGGCTAAGTCCCAAAATTGGGATGTCAGAACTACACTAAAAAGTTACCACATCAAGCAAGGCAAACTACCTAGGTGAACCCTAGCAAGAAACACGGACCAAGTCAGATGGCCTAAGTCAAGAGTGCAAGTGACCTAGGCAAAGTTGTATGACGGTGAGGACCCTGAAAAATCTGGTTAGTGTAGTTTAGACAGGGGAGGTTTTTGGGTCGGCTGAACCTCCTTATTTTGGGTTTTGACCTCCTCAAGAAGCTACACCTAGGCAAACTGCCTAGGGTGAAAGTGCGAAGACCAATCGAATAGTAAGACAAGTTTTGACCGATCGCCCTAGGCAAGCTTGTATGAAGAAAGGGACCCTATGGGTCATATGGAAATACATGAAAAATCGGCTAAGTCCCAAAATTGGGATGTCTGAACTACACTAAAAAGTTACCACAGCAAGCAAGGCAAAGTACCTAGGTGAACCCTAGCAAGAAACACGGACCAAGTCAGATGGCCTAAGTCAAGAGTGCAAGTGACCTAGGCAAAGTTGTATGACGGTGAGGACCCTGAAAAATCTGGTTAGTGTAGTTCAGACAGGGGAGGTTTTTGGGTCGGCTGAACCTCCTTATTTTGGGTTTTGACCTCCTCAAGAAGCTACACCTAGGCAAACTGCCTAGGGTGAAAGTGCGAAGACCAATCGAATAGTAAGACAAGTTTTGACCGATCGCCCTAGGCAAGCTTGTATGAAGAAAGGGACCCTATGGGTCATATGGAAATACATGAAAAATCGGCTAAGTCCCAAAATTGGGATGTCTGAACTACACTAAAAAGTTACCACAGCAAGCAAGGCAAAGTACCTAGGTGAACCCTAGGAAGAAACACGGACCAAGTCAGATGGCCTAAGTCAAGAGTACAAGTGACCTAGGCAAAGTTGTATGGCGCTGAGGACCCTGAAAAATCGGGTTAGTGTAGTTCAGACAGGGGAGGTTTCTGGGTCGGCTGAACCTCCTTATTTCGGGTTTTGGCCTCCTCAAGAAGACAGACCTAGGCAAACTGCCTAGGGTGAAAGTGCGAAGACCAATCGAATAGTAAGACAAGTTTTGACCGATCGCCCTAGGCAAGCTTGTATGAAGAAAGGGACCCTATGGGTCATATGGAAATACATGAAAAATCGGCTAAGTCCCAAAATTGGGATGTCTGAACTACACTAAAAAGTTACCACAGCAAGCAAGGCAAAGTACCTAGGTGAACCCTAGGAAGAAACACGGACCAAGTCAGATGGCCTAAGTCAAGAGTACAAGTGACCTAGGCAAAGTTGTATGGCGCTGAGGACCCTGAAAAATCGGGTTAGTGTAGTTCAGACAGGGGAGGTTTCTGGGTCGGCTGAACCTCCTTATTTCGGGTTTTGGCCTCCTCAAGAAGACAGACCTAGGCAAACTGCCTAGGGTGAAAGTGCGAAGACCAATCGAATAGTAAGACAAGTTTTGACCGATCGCCCTAGGCAAGCTTGTATGAAGAAAGGGACCCTATGGGTCATATGGAAATACATGAAAAATCGGCTAAGTCCCAAAATTGGGATGTCTGAACTACACTAAAAAGTTACCACATCAAGCAAGGCAAAGTACCTAGGTGAACCCTAGGAAGAAACACGGACCAAGTCAGATGGCCTAAGTCAAGAGTACAAGTGACCTAGGCAAAGTTGTATGGCGCTGAGGACCCTGAAAAATCGGGTTAGTGTAGTTCAGACAGGGGAGGTTTCAGGGTCGGCTGGACCTCCTTATTTCGGGTTTTGGCCTCCTCAAGAAGACAGACCTAGGCGAACTGCCTAGGGTGAAAGTGCGAAGACCAATCGAATAGTAAGACAAGTTTTGACCGATCGCCCTAGGCAAGCTTGTATGAAGAAAGGGACCCTATGGGTCATATGGAAATACATGAAAAATCGGCTAAGTCCCAAAATTAGGATGTCTGAACTACACTAAAAAGTTACCACATCAAGCAAGGCAAAGTACCTAGGTGAACCCTAGGAAGAAACACGGACCAAGTCGGATGGCCTAAGTCAAGAGTACAAGTGACCTAGGCAAAGTTGTATGGCGCTGAGGACCCTGAAAAATCGGGTTAGTGTAGTTCAGACAGGGGAGGTTTCAGGGTCGGCCGAACCTCCTTATTTCGGGTTTTGGCCTCCTCAAGAAGACAGACCTAGGCGAACTGCCTAGGGTGAAAGTGCGAAGACCAATCGAATAGTAAGACAAGTTTTGACCGATCGCCCTAGGCAAGCTTGTATGAAGAAAGGGACCCTATGGGTCATATGGAAATATACGAAAAATCGGCTAAGTCCCAAAATTGGGATGTCAGAACTACACTATAAAGTTACCACATTAGCAAGGCAGACTTGTATGAAGAACGGGACCCTGGTGAAAGTAGCAAATATCCCAAACCGAACATGAATATTATACACACAAGAGTACGAACATAAAGGAACACGGACCAAGCGTACCGAGAGAATCGGTACTATAGAACCCTCGTGGTTCTACACAAAGACTTTATGTTAGGGGTTCAAGCCCCATAGTACTCAAACGGTGACAGTAGCAAATATCCCAAAACGAACGTGAATCTTATTCACAAGAGTACGAACATAAAGGAACACGGACCAAGCGTACCGAGAGAATCGGTACTATAGAGCCCTCGTGGTTCTACACAAAGACTTTATGTTCGGGGTTCACACCCCAAATCGAACGTGGAATTTACTTTCTGATGGTCATGCGGTCGTCCAAAGGGGTCTAGTATCCTGGGATGACAAGCATCACGGGCACAGCTCGTATCAAAACAGTCGAAGAGGCCCGCGAAAGCTTGCTTTCCATGGCTATGCGATGCACAAATTGAGTTTACTCACCGTAGTATAAAACGAACGAACCGAACCTATCCGAGTAGGGATAATGGGCGCAGTAACATACTTCTGTGACCCAGCGAGAGTTGAACGAGGTGACATGAACTGTCAGTGGCTTATATCAGATGGGATACATACATGAGATTGCTTTCAAATCTACACTCGAAAACCTAACCAAGTAAAAGCGAACGTGGGGAGGATTCGAAACTGGTAACGAAATCTTAAGCTGGAAAGAGTCATCACTATGGATACATATTATGCGAAACCAATCAAGTGCTCAGTACTGATCCAAAACCTAAGAGCACTAGTGAACACCTTATTCTCACCCTAGTTCACATCCAAGTGATCGACCACGTGTGTGAAGCAAAGACCAATCGAATTCCTCAATGAACCGAACACTATGAACAAATGGCCAAAAACGTTATAACTATCCAAACATCCTACTATCTAGCGAAAGTCATCACGATGGAACCATACCATGATCTTTAACCTATAGCGCTCACCATATTCCTACCCAGAGTGCAAGTGAACAGATTGCCCACCCGTACCCAGTTCACAACCACGTGATCGACTAACATACCGAGGTTACCACAAGTCAAAGTTATACGTTTACAAGCGCAAGACCAATCGAAAACCCCGAAAGCAATCTCGACCCAAAATGTATTATCCGTGAGTGTAGTCGAGTCTCGTACTCGTCATCTGTAATCGTCGGATAGAATATCCAGTACACGGTTGTCTTTCCAAATGAAATCTACATACAGAACTCGCTCTTTGCAAATGGGTGGCAATGGCGCAATCAGGAGCGAGTTCCCGTCCGGGTGCCAAGTGATTGGCAAATGTCTGGGGGAAAGCAACCATATATTGATTTGTCTGTTAGTGTACTGGGTGTTTGAGGTATGTAGTATCCACGCTTGGTTGGGTGTGTCAGAGGACCATGGATGCGTTCACAACCCCAATTGGGGTACATCGGGAATGATTTTGTGGAACCGATGTGCCCGGCACACACTAAGTTTTGTTGCAAGTTAATAGTGTGCCATGTCCGGGGGGGTTGTGATTAAACTCTGGTGAATTGCGTACTGTGGTGATTGGGGTATGAAAGCCCCGCAGTTGCAATGATCGGACGCGCCTAGCGTGTCCTTTAGTTGATGGTAGGGAAATGAAGGCCCTTGTCAGCTCACCTAAGTATTCATGGAAGTTTGGCATAAGGTCGCTGTGGTAGGGGTATGAAGGCCCCGTCAGCGCATGCACAATCGGGCGCACGAGCGCTTAGCGGAGTCGAATGCCGCTCAAGTGCCTGTCCGGTGCATCGGGTGTGTGTGTGATACGAGGGCAATGAGGTTCGCACGGGGGCTCGCCTCCCGTGTGCTACCGGACTTGACAACATATAGAACGTGGTGTTTGCTCCTCCGGGTGCAATGGGACAATGAACATTCGAACGCAAAGTCGGAATTCTGGTTGATCCTACCAGTAATATACGCTCGTCTCAAAGGTTAAGCCATGCATGTCTAAGTACAAACAGATTTAATGTGAAACCGCATAAGGCTCAGTATAACAGCTATAATTTACGAGATCATCAACCTAGTTACTTGGATAACTGTGGAAAATCTAGAGCTAATACATGCAACATGCCAGGACCCTCGCGGGAACTGGTGCACTTATTAGTCAAACCAATCGCGGGTTCTCCGTGTCATTGAGTTGAAGTCTGGATAATGATGCTGATCGTATGGTCTCGCACCGACGACAGATCTCGCAAATATCTGCCCTATCAACTATGGATGGTAGTATAGAGGACTACCATGGTTGCAACGGGTAACGGGGAATCAGGGTTCGATTCCGGAGAGGGAGCCTGAGAAATGGCTACCACATCCAAGGAAGGCAGCAGGCGCGTAAATTACCCAATCCCGGGACGGGGAGGTAGTGACGAGAAATAACAATATGAAACTCTTTAATGATGTTTCATAATTGGAATGAGTAGAGCATAAATCCTTCTACGAGGATCAAGTGGAGGGCAAGTCTGGTGCCAGCAGCCGCGGTAATTCCAGCTCCACTAGCGTATATTAAAATTGTTGCGGTTAAAACGTTCGAAGTTGATACTTGTCCAACACAGTCCGGCTCCGCCGACCCGGTCAACCCGTGGTCGGTGGGCCAAGTCGGAATCTGGTTGCGACTCAATGGTGTGGTAGGGCACCAAGTCTGTGTCATGGTGTGCCCTTCAACGGGTGCAAGTGTAACATAGAGCTCGACCGCTCACGTTTACCTTGAACAAATTAGAGTGCTTAAAGCAGGGTGCCCAAACGCCCTAGAATAATCTTGCATGGAATAATGGAATACGACCTTGGTCTAATCTTTCATTGGTTTGTACTCAGACCGGAGGTAATGATTAACAGAAGTAGTTGGGGACACTAGTATTACGGCGCGAGAGGTGAAATTCGTAGACCGTCGTAAGACTAACTAAAGCGAAGGCATTTGTCAAGGATGCTTTCTTTAATCAAGAACGAAAGTTAGAGGATCGAAGGCGATTAGATACCGCCCTAGTTCTAACCGTAAACGATGCCAACTAGCAATTGGGAGACGCTACAACCAGGTGCTCTCAGTAGCTTCCGGGAAACCAAAGTCAGGTTCCGGGGGAAGTATGGTTGCAAAGTTGAAACTTAAAGGAATTGACGGAAGGGCACCACAATGAAATGGAGCTTGCGGTTCAATTTGACTCAACACGGGAAAACTTACCAGGTCCGAACTTATGGAGGTGAGACAGATTAATAGCTCTTTCTCAAATTTAAGGGTAGTGGTGCATGGCCGTTCTTAGTTCGTGGATTGATTTGTCTGGTTAATTCCGATAACGAACGTGACTCACATATGCTAACTAGAACGCAGTCAGCGTTAATGCGTCGATGCCGATTGGAACGGGTTAGGACCTTTCGGTGGAGTATGACCTGACACCTTCGCTGTTCGTGTGCGCAAGTGCACTTACGGTACGCTGCTTAGCAGGACAATTTGTGTTTAGCAAAATGAGATCGAGCGATAACAGGTCCGTGATGCCCTTAGATGTTCTGGGCTACACGCGTGCTACAATGTGGGTAGCAGCGTGTCTCCTATTCCGAGAGGAACGGGAAATCACTCAAATACTCACTTAGTAGGGATTATGGATTGCAATGGTCCATATGAACTCGGAACTTCTAGTAAGTGCTGGTCATCAGCCAGCGTTGAATACGTCCCTGCCCTTTGTACACACCGCCCGTCGCTACTACCGATGGATTATTTAGTGAGGTCTTTGGAGATGATCGTTCGCTGGATCCTCGTGAACCGCGTCTGCTTTATCGAAGTTGACCGAACTTGATGATTTAGAGGAAGTAAAAGTCGTAACAAGGTTTCCGTAGGTGAACCTGCGGAAGGATCATTAGTGGCCAAGTGATCCTTCCAGAAGTCCGAACCTGCGGGTTGAGACTTCGGCACAAGTTGCCATATGATAATTGACGAAACACTATAGAAGTCCGAACCTGCGGGTTGAGACTTCGGCACAAGTTGCCATATGATAATTGACGAAACACTATAGAAGTCCGAACCTGCGGGTTGAGACTTAGGCACACGTTGCCTTATACATGACTTCGAACAAATACACAAGTCCGAACCTGCGGGTTGAGACTTAGGCACAAGTTGCCTTATACATGACTTCGAACAAATACACAAGTCCGAACCTGCGGGTTGAGACTTAGGCACAAGTTGCCATATGAAAGTTGACGAAACACTAACAAGTCCGAACCTGCGAGTTGAGACTTAGGCACACGTTGCCTTATACATGACTTCGAACAAATACACAAGTCCGAACTTGCGGGTTGAGACTTAGGCACAAGTTGCCTTATACATACATTGGCCAAATAAACAGAAGTCCGAACCTGCGGGTTGAGACTTAGGCACAAGTTGCCATATTATATTCGATCAAACACTAAGTAGTCCGAACCTGCGGGTTGAGACTCAAGACCGTAACAAGATGTCACTATACAAGTCCGAACCTAAGGGTTGAGACTTAATGCGATCTAGATACCAAGTTGACATCCAATACCTGTTGAGCAAAACCAAAGATTCCCTGTTCTCGAATGATTACACTATATAACAGGGAATCATGAAGAAATCAAGCAAGCGTGAAACAAAGTCATCACTTGGGCATGCTCGATAGCCAACCACATGACCTTAACCTAAGAGAGCATGCAAACCACATGATACCTATAAACGATTAACCCGCCCTAGTTCAATCGTTCACCAAGTGATGACTTCAGTATGGCTAAGAGAAAAACTTTTGAATGGGAAAAACTCTAAGTCCGAACCTCCGGGTTGAGACTTCCGCGTCGGAGGTGGGCGCACCTCCTATCCGAAAGATGGTGAATCAGGGGTGTTCGATCAGCAATGGTCGGATGCCCCGTCGTAGTCCAACTATGACAATCAAAGTCAAGACCTCCGGGTTGAGACTTCCGCGTCCGGAGGTACGCGTACCGCCTACCCGAAAGATGGTGAATCAGGGGTGTTCGATCAGCAATGGTCGGATGCCCCGTCGTAGTCCAACTATGACAATCAAAGTCAAGACCTCCGGGTTGAGACTTCCGCGTCCGGAGGTACGCGTACCGCCTACCCGAAAGATGGTGAATCAGGGGTGTTCGATCAGCAATGGTCGGATGCCCCGTCGTAGTCCAACTATGACAATCAAAGTCAAGACCTCCGGGTTGAGACTTTCTAAGAGTACAAGCATAAAGGAACACGGACCAAGCCGTACCGAGAGAATCGGTACTAGAGCCCTTGTGGTTCTACATTGAGAGAGCCCTCGTGGTTCTCATTAGGGGCTTTATGCAAGTCGTACTCAATACTGTGGTGTGAAGTATAAAGTATAGAGTCCTCCACTGGTCCACGCTGCTCCGGCGGTCCTGGGTAAGATAGTTCATTCTAGCTTGCCCTATGTGGAAGAGGACTCAATACCCTACCTGTTGAGCTTGAAACAAAGTCATCACTTGGGCATGCTCATATTGCCATACACAATTACATTATATTCGAATGAGCATGCAAGCGACCCTATATAGACCGAACCAAAACGATAGATACCGCCGTAGTTCACCCCCACCAAGTGATGACTTAAGTATGGCTAGTGTGTGAAGTATAAAGTATAGTCCTCCCCTGGTCCACACTGCTTCGGCGGTCCTGGGTAAGATAGTTAGTTCTAGCTTGCCCTATGTGGAAGAGAACACAATACTTAATACTTAGAGTACAAGCATAAAGGAACACGGACCAAGCCGTACCGAGAGAATCGGTACTAGAGCCCTCGCGGTTCTACATTGTGAGCCCTCGTGGTTCAAACTAGATACTTTATGCAAGGCGTACTCAAAACTGTGGTGTGAAGTATAAAGTATAGTCCTCATCTGGTCCACGCTGCTTCGGCGGTCCTGGGTAAGATAGTTAATTCTAGCTTGCCCTATGTGGAAGAGGACACAATACTTAATACTGTGGTGTAATGGACAAGGTATAGTCCTCCACTGGTCCACGCTGCTCCGGCGGTCCTGGGTAAGATAGTTCATTCTAGCTTGCCCTATGTGGAAGAGGACTCAATACCCTACCTGTTGAGCTTGAAACAAAGTCATCACTTGGGCATGCTCATATTGCCATACAATATTCCATTATCTACTAATGAGCATGCAGCTATATGATTATAACCTGTAAACGATTACCCCGCCGTAGTTCAGCGCTTCAACCAAGTGATGACTTCAGTATGGCTAGTGTGTGAAGTATAAAGTATAGTCCTCCCCTGGTCCACACTGCTTCGGCGGTCCTGGGTAAGATAGTTAGTTCTAGCTTGCCCTATGGTGGAAGAGGACACCATACTTAATACTGTGGTGTAATGAACAAAGTATAGTCCTCCACTGGTCCACGCTGCTTTGCAGTCCTGGGTAAGATAGTTAGTTCTAGCTTGCCCTATGTGGAAGAGGGCATACAAGACAAAGTATAGTTCTCCCCTGGTCCACGCTGCTTCGGCGGTCCTGGGTAAGATAGTTAATTCTAGCTTGCCCTATGTGGAAGAGAGCATACATGAACCAAGAACGAAGGTTATGATCGAGGAATGATTCGACAACTAACCGATGGTATGAAATGTGAAGAATTCAAGCAAGCACACAATCAAGTCATCACTTGGGCATGCTCGATAGCCAACCCTATGACATTAACCTAGTAGAGCATGCGAAAACCAATATATATGTAAACGATGCCCCTCCCTAGTTCAGCGCTTCAACCAAGTGATGACTTCAGAATGGCTAAATCAAATCGGTTCAAAACATACCATCGGTACCCTATTGAAACACACAAGTCGATATCAAACCTCATGATTGTGTAGTCCTCCACTGGTCCACACTGCTCCGGCGGTCCTGGGTAAGATAGTTCATTCTAGCTTGCCCTATGTGGAAGAGGGCACATTACTCAATACTGTGGTGTTATGAACAAAGTATAGTCCTCCACTGGTCCACGCTGCTTCGGCGGTCCTGGGTAAGATAGTTAGTTCTAGCTTGCCCTATGTGGAAGAGGGCATACAAGACAAAGTATAGTTCTCCCCTGGTCCACGCTGCTTCGGCGGTCCTGGGTAAGATAGTTAATTCTAGCTTGCCCTATGTGGAAGAGAGCATACATGAACCAAGAACGAAGGTTATGATCGAGGAATGATTCGACAACTAACCGATGGTATGAAATGTGAAGAATTCAAGCAAGCACACAATCAAGTCATCACTTGGGCATGCTCGATAGCCAACCTCATGACA
>NW_026689735.1:35000-49894 GCF_943734765.1 Anopheles ziemanni | reverse complement strand
ACTATTAACTTGCAACAAAACTTAGTGTGTGCCGGGCACATCGGTTCCACAAAATCATTCCCGATGTACCCCAATTGGGGTTGTGAACGCATCCATGGTCCTCTGACACACCCAACCAAGCGTGGATACTACATACCTCAAACACCCAGTACACTAACAGACAAATCAATATATGGTTGCTTTCCCCCAGACATTTGCCAATCACTTGGCACCCGGACGGGAACTCGCTCCTGATTGCGCCATTGCCACCCATTTGCCAAGAGCGAGTTCTGTATGTAGATTTCATTTGGAAAGACAACCGTGTACTGGATATTCTATCCGACGATTACAGATGACGAGTACGAGACTCGACTACACTCACGGATAATACATTTTGGGTCGAGATTGCTTTCGGGGTTTTCGATTGGTCTTGCGCTTGTAAACGTATAACTTTGACTTGTGGTAACCTCGGTATGTTAGTCGATCACGTGGTTGTGAACTGGGTAGGGGTGGGCAATCTGTTCACTTGCACTCTGGGTAGGAATATGGTGAGCGCTATAGGTTAAAGATCATGGTATGGTTCCATCGTGATGACTTTCGCTAGATAGTAGTATGTTTGGATAGTTATAACGTTTTTGGCCATTTGTTCATAGTGTTCGGTTCATTCAGGAATTCGATTGGTCTTTGCTTCACACACGTGGTCGATCACTTGGATGTGAACTAGGGTGAGATTAAGGTGTTCACTAGTGCTCTTCGGTTTTGGATCAGTAATGAGCACTTGATTGGTTTCGCATAATATGTATCCATAGTGATGACTCTTTCCAGCTTAAGATTTCGTTACCGGTTTCGAATCCTCCCCACGTTCGCTTTTACTTGGTTAGGTTTTCGAGTGTAGATTTGAAAGCAATCTCATGTATGTATCCCATCTGATATAAGCCACTGACAGTTCATGTCACCTCGTTCAACTCTCGCTGGGTCACAGAAGTATGTTACTGCGCCCATTATCCCTACTCGGATAGGTTCGGTTCGTTCGTTTTATACTACGGTGAGTAAACTCAATTTGTGCATCGCATAGCCATGGAAAGCAAGCTTTCGCGGGCCTCTTCGACTGTTTTGATACGAGCTGTGCCCGTGATGCTTGTCATCCCAGGATACTAGACCCCTTTGGACGACCGCATGACCATCAGAAAGTAAATTCCACGTTCGGTTTATTTGCTACTTCCACCGTTCTAGTACTATGGGGTTGGAACCCCTAACATAAAGTATCTATGTAGAACCACGAGGGCTCTCAATGTAGAACCACAAGGGCTCTAGTACCGATTCTCTCGGTACGCTTGGTCCGTGTTCCTTTATGTTTGTACTCTTGTGTGTATAAAATTCATGTTCGATTTGGGATATTTGCTACTTTCACCTGTGCGCTGTGTATAACTACGGAGAAACTCAATTTGTGCATCGCATAGCCATGGAAAGCAAGCTTTCGCGGGCCTCTTCGACTGTTTTGATACGAGACTGTGCCCGTGATGCTTGTCATCCCAGGATACTAGACCCCTTTGGACGACCGCATGACCAACAGAATGTAAATTCCAGTTCGTTTTTGGATATTTGCTACTGTCACCGTTTGAGTACTATGGGGCTTGAACCCCTAACATAAAGTCTTTGTGTAGAACCACGAGGGCTCTATAGTACCGATTCTCTCGGCACGCTTGGTCCGTGTTCCTTTATGTTCGTACTCTTGTGTGTATAATATTCATGTTCGGTTTGGGATATTTGCTACTGTCACCGTTTGAGTACTATGGGGCTTGAACCCCTAACATAAAGTCTTTGTGTAGAACCACGAGGGCTCTATAGTACCGATTCTCTCGGCACGCTTGGTCCGTGTTCCTTTATGTTCGTACTCTTGTGTGTATAATATTCATGTTCGGTTTGGGATATTTGCTACTTTCACCTGGGTCCCGTTCTTCATACAAGTCTGCCTTGCTAATGTGGTAACTTTATAGTGTAGTTCTGACATCCCAATTTTGGGACTTAGCCGATTTTTCATGAATTTCCATATGACCCATAGGGTCCCTTTCTTCATACAAGCTTGCCTAGGGCGATCGGTCAAAACTTGTCTTACTATTCGATTGGTCTTCGCAGTTTCACCCTAGGCAATTCGCCTAGGTCTGTCTTCTTGAGGAGGCCAAAACCCGAAATAAGGAGGTCTGGCCGACCCTGAAACCTCCCCTGTCTTAACTACACTAACCCGATTTTTCAGGGTCCTCAGCGCCATACAACTTTGCCTAGGTCACTTATACTCTTGACTTAGGCCATCTGACTTGGTCCGTGTTTCTTCCTAGGGTTCACCTAGGTACTTTGCCTTGCTTGATGTGGTAACTTTTTAGTGTAGTTCTGACATCCCAATTTTGGGACTTAGCCGATTTTTCATGAATTTCCATATGACCCTAAGGGTCCCTTTCTTCATACAAGCTTGCCTAGGGCGATCGGTCAAAACTTGTCTTACTATTCGATTGGTCTTCGCACTTTCACCCTAGGCAGTTTGCCTAGGTCTGTCTTCTTGAGGAGGTCAAAACCCAAAATAAGGAGGTTCAGCCGACCCAAAAACCTCCCCTGTCTGAACTACACTAACCCGATTTTTCAGGGTCCTCAGCGCCATACAACTTTGCCTAGGTCACATGTACTCTTGACTTAGGCCATCTGACTTGGTCCGTGTTTCTTCTTAGGGTTCACCTAGGTACTTTGCCTTGCTTGATGTGGTAACTTTTTAGTGTAGTTCAGACATCCCAATTTTGGGACTTAGCCGATTTTTCATGGATTTTCCATATGACCCATAGGGTCCCTTTCTTCATACAAGCTTGCCTAGGGCGATCGGTCAAAACTTGTCTTACTATTCGATTGGTCTTCGCACTTTCACCCTAGGCAGTTTGCCTAGGTGTAGCTTCTTGAGGAGGTCAAAACCCAAAATAAGGAGGTTCAGCCGACCCAAAAACCTCCCCTGTCTAAACTACACTAACCCGATTTTTCAGGGTCCTCACCGTCATACAACTTTGCCTAGGTCACTTGCACTCTTGACTTAGGCCATCTGACTTGGTCCGTGTTTCTTCCTAGGGTTCACCTAGGTACTTTGCCTTGCTTGATGTGGTAACTTTTTAGTGTAGTTCAGACATCCCAATTTTGGGACTTAGCCGATTTTTCATGTATTTCCATATGACCCATAGGGTCCCTTTCTTCATACAAGCTTGCCTAGGGCGATCGGTCAAAACTTGTCTTACTATTCGATTGGTCTTCGCACTTTCACCCTAGGCAGTTTGCCTAGGTGTAGCTTCTTGAGGAGGTCAAAACCCAAAATAAGGAGGTTCAGCCGACCCAAAAACCTCCCCTGTCTAAACTACACTAACCCGATTTTTCAGGGTCCTCACCGTCATACAACTTTGCCTAGGTCACTTGCACTCTTGACTTAGGCCATCTGACTTGGTCCGTGTTTATTCCTAGGGTTCACCTAGGTACTTTGCCTTGCTTGATGTGGTAACTTTTTAGTGTAGTTCTGACATCCCAATTTTGGGACTTAGCCGATTTTTCATGTATTTCCATATGACCCTTAGGGTCCCTTTCTTCATACAAGCTTGCCTAGGGCGATCGGTCAAAACTTGTCTTACTATTCGATTGGTCTTCGCACTTTCACCCTAGGCAGTTTGCCTAGGTGTAGCTTCTTGATGAGGCCAAAACCCAAAATAAGGGGGTTCGGCCGACCCAAAAACCTACCCTGTCTAAACTACACTAACCAGATTTTTCAGGGTCCTCAGCGCCATACAACTTTGCCTAGGTCACTTGTTCTCTTGACTTAGGCCATCTGACTTGGTCCGTGTTTCTTCCTAGGGTTCACCTAGGTACTTTGCCTTGCTTGGTGTGGTAACTTTTTAGTGTAGTTCTGACATCCTCATTTTGGGACTTAGCCGATTTTTCGTAAAATGCCATATGACCCATATGGGTCCTTTCCTTCATATAAGTTTGCCTTGCTTGGTGTGGTAACATTTGAGTGTAGTTCTGACATCATCATTTTGGGACTTAGCCGATTTTTCGTAAAATACCATATGACCCATCAGGGTCCTTGCTTTCATATAAGTTTGCCTTGCTTGGTGTGGTAACATTTGAGTGTAGTTCTGACATCCCCATTTTGGGACTTAGCCGATTTTTCGATCAATTCCATATGACCCATCAGGGTCCTTTTTCTTCATATAAGTTTGCCTTGCTTGGTGTGGTAACATTTGAGTGTAGTTCTGACATCATCATTTTGGGACTTAGCCGATTTTTCGTAAAATACCATATGACCCATCAGGGTCCTTGCTTTCATATAAGTTTGCCTTGCTTGGTGTGGTAACATATGAGTGTAGTTCAGACATCCCCATTTTGGGACTTAGCCGATTTTTCGATCCATATCATATGACCCATCAGGGTCCTTTCCTTCATATAAGTTTGCCTTGCTTGGTGTGGTAACATTTGAGTGTAGTTCTGACATCCCCATTTTGGGACTTAGCCGATTTTTCGTAAAATACCATTTGACCCATCAGGGTCCTTGCCTTCATATAAGTTTGCCTTGCTTGGTGTGGTAACACATGAGTGTAGTTCTGACATCCCCATTTTGGGACTTAGCCGATTTTTCGTAAAATACCATATGACCCATCAGGGTCCTTTCCTTCATATAAGTTTGCCTTGCTTGATGTGGTAACATTTGAGTGTAGTTCAGACATCCCCATTTTGGGACTTAGCCGATTTTTCGATCCATACCATATGACCCATCAGGGTCCTTGCCTTCATATAAGTTTGCCTTGCTTGGTGTGGTAACATTTTAGTGTAGTTCTGACATCACCATTTTGGGACTTAGCCGATTTTTCGTAAAATACCATATGACCCATCAGGGTCCTTGCCTTCATATAAGTTTGCCTTGCTTGGTGTGGTAACTTTTTAGTGTAGTTCTGACATCCTCATTTTGGGACTTAGCCGATTTTTCGTAAAATACCATATGACCCATATGGGTCCTTTCCTTCATATAAGTTTGCCTTGCTTGGTATGGTAACATTTGAGTGTAGTTCTGACATCATCATTTTGGGACTTAGCCGATTTTTCGTAAAATACCATATGACCCATATGGGTCCTTTGCTTCATATAAGTTTGCCTTGCTTGGTGTGGTAACATTTGAGTGTAGTTCTGACATCCCCATTTTGGGACTTAGCCGATTTTTCGATCCATACCATATGACCCATCAGGGTCCTTTCCTTCATATAAGTTTGCCTTGCTTGGTGTGGTAACATTTGAGTGTAGTTCTGACATCCCCATTTTGGGACTTAGCCGATTTTTCGTAAAATACCATATGACCCATCAGGGTCCTTGCCTTCATATAAGTTTGCCTTGCTTGGTGTGGTAACTTTTTAGTGTAGTTCTGACATCCTCATTTTGGGACTTAGCCGATTTTTCGTAAAATACCATATGACCCATATGGGTCCTTTCCTTCATATAAGTTTGCCTTGCTTGGTATGGTAACATTTGAGTGTAGTTCTGACATCATCATTTTGGGACTTAGCCGATTTTTCGTAAAATACCATATGACCCATATGGGTCCTTTGCTTCATATAAGTTTGCCTTGCTTGGTGTGGTAACATTTGAGTGTAGTTCTGACATCCCCATTTTGGGACTTAGCCGATTTTTCGATCCATACCATATGACCCATCAGGGTCCTTTCCTTCATATAAGTTTGCCTTGCTTGGTGTGGTAACATTTGAGTGTAGTTCTGACATCCCCATTTTGGGACTTAGCCGATTTTTCGTAAAATACCATATGACCCATCAGGGTCCTTTGCTTCATATAAGTTTGCCTTGCTTGGTATGGTAACATTTGAGTGTAGTTCTGACATCATCATTTTGGGACTTAGCCGATTTTTCGTAAAATACCATATGACCCATCAGGGTCCTTGCCTTCATATAAGTTTGCCTTGCTTGGTGTGGTAACACATGAGTGTAGTTCTGACATCCCCATTTTGGGACTTAGCCGATTTTTCGTAAAATACCATATGACCCATCAGGGTCCTTTCCTTCATATAAGTTTGCCTTGCTTGATGTGGTAACATTTGAGTGTAGTTCAGACATCCCCATTTTGGGACTTAGCCGATTTTTCGATCCATACCATATGACCCATCAGGGTCCTTGCCTTCATATAAGTTTGCCTTGCTTGGTGTGGTAACATTTTAGTGTAGTTCTGACATCACCATTTTGGGACTTAGCCGATTTTTCGTAAAATACCATATGACCCATCAGGGTCCTTGCCTTCATATAAGTTTGCCTTGCTTGGTGTGGTAACATTTTAGTGTAGTTCTGACATCACCATTTTGGGACTTAGCCGATTTTTCGTAAAATACCATATGACCCATCAGGGTCCTTTGCTTCATATAAGTTTGCCTTGCTTGGTGTGGTAACACATGAGTGTAGTTCTGACATCCCCATTTTGGGACTTAGCCGATTTTTCGACCAATACCATATGACCCATCAGGGTCCTTTGCTTCATATAAGTTTGCCTTGCTTGGTGTGGTAACATTTGAGTGTAGTTCTGACATCCCCATTTTGGGACTTAGCCGATTTTTCGATCCATCCTATATGACCCATCAGGGTCCTTTTTCTTCATATAAGTTTCCCAAGACTTAGTGCTTTTTACCTTTGGACACCAATATCACCCTTACGGGTTTCTTTGATCTTCTCACTTTGTATTGACCAAATGTAGGTCTTGCCATGCCAAACATATAATTGTTCTACACCAAGTCTCTATCTCGTACCGCCAGCTCGGTACATTCGATCAACCTGCCCTTAAGGCACCCGGGACTTAGCCATTTTTTCACATTTTTCATGATTTTGAGGCAACTTTTCTCGACTTTGTCACCTTATATCACCAAGATCCTTTCCCTTTAGCGCTTCACTCTGTTCGTATGATATTTAGCGCTGACTATCACCTTTCTATCGCTGACCTCAACTTCTTATTCGGTGCCATAGAGCCAGAGATATTTGGTGTATGCTGTTATAAGGGAAGTTTGTCACTTTTTCAAAGGCCCACTTTGGGACGCCCATATCTCACCTTCAGGTACCATCGATCTTCTTGTCGTCTATGGACGAAACTTAGGTCTTGTCTTGGCCAACTTATAAATGTTCTACGGCCAAGCCGTATCTCTTACCGCCAGCCCGGTATTTTTGGACTTAGTCGGATTTTCGCCTCTCGTGGTAACAATTTCTGACTTTGACTCACAATAACACCCAAACGGTCACATGCTAGCGCTTTGCTTGGTAGGAATTATAGTTAGCGCTACCTTTTCTCTTTCCATCGATACCTTGTTCGTTCCATTCCATGCCATACAGCCGAAGTTATGATGTTTCCCGTTTTCCATATCATGTGGAGCTTATGCTCTGGGAAAACCATCTAACACCCGTACCACCCTTTTGGGTACATCCGATCTCGACACTATGTTCGGGCCAAATATAGGTTATAACATGCCCAACATATAATTTTTCTACACCAAGTCTCTATCTCTTACCGCCTGCTCGGTATTTTACTCGTAAGTCCAAATTTCACAACTTGTACTTTTTGGCCCAATGTACTCGAGTTTCAATTTTGGTAACATTTTTCGACTTTGACGCTTAATAACTTCCAAATCATGCTAGTTAGCGCTTTGCTTTCTTCAAGTCGTATCTAGCGCTGGGTGTTACCTTTCCAAAACATATCCTAGCTCTACAATCCATGCCATACAGCCGGAGCTACATGGTGCACAAGTCAAATCCATTTTAGCCATGTTTCATTTTTGCTAATTTTTGACCACTCGTATCACCCTTCCAGAGTGGTCCGATCTTCTCGCTTTCTATGGACGACTTTTAGGTCTCGTAGAGGCAAACTTATAAGTATTCTACGTCAACCCGCTATCTCTTACCGCTTGCTCGGTATTCTTGGTCTTGTGTGATTTTTGGCCATTTTGGTATTATTTTTCCACTTTGTCGCTTAATAACTCAGTTTTGCTCAACACTTAGCGCTTCGGTTGTTTGGGATTATAGTTAGCGCTCGGTTCGACCTTTCCAACACTGATCTAAGCTTGTCGATCCGTTCCATACAGCCTGAGTTATTCGCGATACCGTGTTTCAATCCATTTCTCAAGTCTCGTTTTGGTCCAACTTTGAACCAGCCATATCACCCTGATGGGTACCTCCGATCTTCTCGCTTTATATTGGCCAAAGTTAGGTCTTGTGGTAACGTACTTATGATTGTTCTACGCCGTGTTCGTAGCTCTTATCGTTCGCCCGCTATTTTCGATCATAAGGTGAATTTTCGCCTCTAAACCACCATTTTTCACCTTTGCCCTCTAATATGACCGACTTGCTCAACACCTAGCGCTTCGCTTGGTAGGACACATAGCTAGCGCTCGTCAAGACCTTTCCAACGCATATCCAAGCTTTCCGATCCGAGCCATACAGCCTGAGCTATAGGCGATACCGTTTTTCCCATTTTCTTGGTCACACGCACTTTAGGGTACCCCTTTTTGCCTTTGACCCTTAATACCTCCTCCGGGTCACTAGTAGGCGCTCAGCTTGGTAGGAAACATAGCTAGAGCAGGCCTTCACCTTTCCAAAACTGCCGAAAGTGTACCGATCCGACATCTAGAACCAAAGTTATGGTCATTCCCATCATGCTCTACTTTCATGGTCAACCTCCACCAAGCACACCTAGGTTGGACCAACTTTCACCAACTCATCTCGAACCCCAAATTTGCTTCGACCTACTAGGTTTCCCTAGTAAAGTGGTCAAAACATCCATTACAACACGACTGGTCTTTCTGGTGGTCGACCTAGGCGACTTTGTTCGACGACCACCACCCCATGGAACTAAAAGACGTCCCTTGATACGGACCACCGATACATTTTCCGGCCTGTCTAAACTACACTCATCGAAATTTTTTTGGGTCCCCACCGTCATACAAGTTTCCCTAGGTCAAGTTTTTCTTCCGGATCGGCCGCGGACCTCACTTTTCATTATCTAGGGAGGCCATAGGGCCCCAAAAGGGGTTTTTTAAAATTTTCGACACTTTCGACTTTGGTCGGATTTTTTCCGATTTTGGTCCGACCTAGGGACTTGGTGGTCCAAGGAGCCTCGGGACCAAACTTTTTTCTCAGGGGTCCCTACCTCCATACAACTTTGCCTAGGTAAATTTTTTGTTCCAAATCGACCGCGGATTTCACTTTTCAATATCTGGGGCTCGTGTAGAGTCCGAATATGAGGTTTTCTCATTTTTCGACATTTTCGACTTTTTTCGACTTTTTTCGGGTTTTTCGACCTAGGGGTCCGCCGAACAAATTTTGGGTCAAAAATTTTTATTGAACTAGTCGAAAGTACGCAAAAAGATAAGACTTTTTGCCGAAGACACCATGCCCCTGAACCGACTCCTTCCCCTTCAAAATAGGGGACAAACGTGATTTTTGAAACTTTTCCTTAGGGAGCCCAAGACTTAGAAAATTTTCAAATTCTCGATTTTTCGATTGCGAGCTAGCGCTTTGCGGTCTTCGGCAATGTTGTAGATCTCGACGAGATAAAACTTTTTGGTCAAGGGACATTTTGCCCTCCGACCCCTCCTTCCCCCCGCAAATCGCCCCCCAAAGTGCAATTTTTGCATTTTCACCTCTTTGCATGCACTGTTCGGCCCAAATGGCCACTTTCTATGGGTCCGAGCGCTTTGCGGTCTTCGGCAAACTTTTAGAGCGTACCAAGCCCTAATTATAATTGTTCTACACCAACTTCGTACCTCTTCATCCCTGGCCGCTATTCGCGTACCAAGGTAATTTTTGTTCATTTTATCAACATTTTTCATCTTTGACTGTTTATATCGGCCTTGCCATGAACCGATAGCGCTTCGCTGTGTTCTAACGTAAGTTAGTACTACTCAATACCTTTCCAAATCATGTCTTAGATTGCCATTTGCTTGCATACAGCCGGAGCTATGAGCGATACCGTAAAAAGTACCGAAACTTGGAAAAATCCTTTGATCGCCCATATCCCCCCTTTGGGGGCCAGATATCGAAAAAAGTTCTGATTCAAAAAGTTGCGCATTAACGTGTTCTAGTTATGCCTAGAACATTTCACTTCGCTAGCTGGGCTGCAACTTAGCCGTAATTGGGATTTTAGGGTGTTCTTGGAGGGCCCATTTCCTGCGACTTGGTATCTTTTGGGCCCAATGTTTCTCTAATATCTCCACGAGTTTTCCAGATAGCCTTTTCAAACTTTCAGGGTGCCTAGAACACCTCAAGACCTTTCCAACGCTATGCCGTTTGCCTCGCTCGGACATCTACAGCCAAAGTTATTCGAGGTACACGGTACCTTACCCTGTTTTCTCAGTACTTGGTCGAAAATTTCGATCAGCCATATGACCGACTTGGACAACCCTGAGCGGGTTGGCCCCATATAACTAAACTTTCGTCTCGTGGAGGCAAACTTATAAATATTCCACGTCAACTCGCTATCTCGTACCGCCTTGACGGTATACTTGGTCCAAGGGCCATTTCCAGCGACTTGGTCGCAATTTCGCTCTAAGTTTCGCTAATACCTTCGTCCGTGGACATGGTGATTTTTTGTTCGTATTTTTCCTTGATAGTCCCACTCAAGACTATTCCATACCAGAGCCAAGCGTCCCGCTAAGTGCCATACAGCCTGAGCAGTAATTCATGAAAGGTACCTCTACCAGTTTTTGCCATACTTGGGTACAAACTTTGGATCGCCCATATCTCCACTTTGGAGGCCAGCCAGCACCTTGGCCTCATATACTTTTTTGTTGGTCATACCATGCACCAAATATAATTGTTCTACGCCAACTTGCTATCTCTTCTCCAACTTGCCGTTATTCTTGGTCCAAGTCCCATTTCATTCGTTTTTGGACCCATTTTGCTATATGTTTCACTAATAGCTTCGGCCATGGACAAGCTGATTTTCGATTGGTATTTTTCCTTGATAGTCCCACTCAAGACCATTCCAAAACACACCGCAGCTTGTCGCTCGGTGGCAAACTGACCAAGTTATAATTCATGAAAGGTACCTCAACTTGGCACACCACGTGGTCGGCCCAAACCATAAACCAACCAAACGACCGACTTGGAGCACCCTGACCGGGTTGGCCCTATATAATAAAAGTTGCGTCTCTACACGCCCAACTTATGAATATTCTACGCCAAGTCGCTATCTCTTACCGGTAAGCCGGTATTCACCTTCCAAGGGTGATTTTGGTCAAGCGCCATTTCCTGCGACTTGGTCCCCGAATTGGACCATCATCACCTAATATCTCCGTGGTCTTTCAACTCAGCCTCATGAAACTTTCAGGGTAGATAGGTCTCCCCAAGACCTTTCCAACGGTGAGCCGTTTGCCTCGCTCGGCCATCTACAGCCGAAGTTATTAATGGTACTTGGTACCTTACCCTGTTTTTTCCATACTTGTTCGTACTTGGGTACAAACTTTGGATCGCCCATATCTCCACTTTGGAGGCCAGCCAGCACCTTGGCCCCATATACTTTTTTGTTGGTGATACCATGCACCAAATATAGTTGTTCTACGCAAGCTTGCTATCTCTTCTCCAACTTGCGGTTATTTTTGACTCAAGTCCCATTTCC
Organism: Anopheles ziemanni; assembly: GCF_943734765.1. Lineage (NCBI taxonomy): Eukaryota > Metazoa > Arthropoda > Insecta > Diptera > Culicidae > Anopheles > Anopheles ziemanni. The sequence continues at coordinate 38,245 of NW_026689735.1, read as the reverse complement.
ATAGTTTTTGGTACCAATTTGCTCTATGTTTCGCTAATAGCTTCGCCCAAGGACTTTGTGATTTTTTGTTCGCATTTTTCCTAAATAGTCCCACTCAAGACTATTCCAAATCACACCTTAGCTTGTCGCTCAGTGCCATACAGCCAGAGTTTTAATTCATGAAAGGTACATCACCTTGGTACACCACGTGGTCGGTCCAAACCATCAACCAACCATATGACCGACTTCGAGTCGAGCTAGCGGCTAGGCCCCGTATAATTAAATGCGTGTCTTGATGCGGGCTACTGACGGTCTGAACAATGTAGCTCGCTAGCTCGTCTCTAAACTTGTGTTTTGGTCGAATATTGGGTGTTCATGTAACACTTCGGGTAACATGGACTTGGGTGCAACTTTACCACTTGTGCACTTAATAACTTCCCGGTCATTCAAGTCTTTGCCTTCATACTTTCAGGGTAGTTAGGTCTCGTCGAGACCTTTCCATACATATGCCAAACTCATCGATCGGACATCTATAGCCCGAGTTATTCGCGGTACACCGTACCTTACCCTGTTTTTTCCTCAATTGGGTACAAACCTTGGAACACCCATATCGCCCCTTTAGAGACTAGCTGGCACGTTGGCCTCGTATAATGATAAGTGCACCTCAACTAGGGCTACTGACGGTCAGAACATTTCAACTTGCTAGCTCGGGCCCACACTTGTGTTTTTCTCGAATATATGGTTCAAGTGTGCCACTTTGGGCACTTTTGGACATTTTGTCCCCACACAACTTTCTTGCCTTGGTAGATAGGGTCTTGTGTTTTTGGGCAAAAAGATGCACCAAGATATGGTCTAACTTTCGTTCTTGTACCGCAAAGCGCTACCTCCAACACCCGAGGAGATAGAAAGTGATTATGTTCGGTATATCGGTCTTCCATGGCCTACTATGGTAAGCCCCTGCAGGTATGCAACCGAAGGTGCTTGGTACATGTATTTGGTGCAATATCGGTGCAAAGTAGGTGTTTCCTTGATCGGGCTATAACTTTCTTGGTTGATGTTGGATTGCTTTGCGGTCTTCGGGGGATAGTTAGGGAACATGTTGGCCAACATTTTCTTATTCGTCAGCCTGGCCGTACCTCTTTCCGTCTAGGCGGTATTCATGCTCTAAGTTGGAACTTGTGTTCCTTCGGGCAACTTTTCTGACTTTGACGCTTAATAACTTCCGTTCATATGCAGTCTAAGCTCTGCAACTCTCAGGAAAGCTAGTACTACTCATTTCCTTTCCATATCAGTCTTTGGCTTGTCGATCCGATGTCTACAGCCTGAGTTATTCACGTTCCCTGTGAAGGTAGGTTTTTGCCCATTTTCCATTTCATGTGGTAACATTCCCGGACTTTGCCGGCTTTCTCTTCGTGTGATAACTTGCTTGCTCATGTGGTAACTTGATAGTGTATTTCCGACAGACCCAATCTGGGACTTAGCCGATTTTTCTCTTCATATTATATGAATCCATCACTAGGCCATCTTGCTTGCTTGTGTGGTAACTTGGAAGTGTATGTCTGACAGACCCAATCTGGGACTTAGCCGATTTTTCTCTTCATATTATATGGATCCATGACTAGGCCATCTTGCTTGCTTGTGTGGTAACTTGGAAGTGTATTTCTGACAGACCCAATCTGGGACTTAGCCGATTTTTCTCTTCATATCATATGGATCCATCACTAGGCCATCTTGCTTGCTTGTGTGGTAACTTGGAAGTGTATTTCTGACAGACCCAATCTGGGACTTAGCCGATTTTTCTCTTCATATCATATGGATCCATCACTAGGCCATCTTGCTTGCTTGTGTGGTAACTTGGAAGTGTATTTCTGACAGACCCAATCTGGGACTTAGCCGATTTTTCTCTTCATATCATATGGATCCTGGACTTAGCCGATTATTAGGTTATTATATATGGATCCTGGACTTAGCCGATTTTTCTCTTCATATTATATGGATCCTGGACTTAGCCGATTATTAGGTTTTAATATATGGATCCTGGACTTAGCCGATTTTTCTCTTCATATAATATGGATCCTGGACTTAGCCGATTATTAGGTTATTATATATGGATCCTGGACTTAGCCGATTTTTCTCTTCATATAATATGGATCCGGGACTTAGCCGATTATTCTCTTCATATAATATGGATCCGGGACTTAGCCAATTTTTCTCTTCATGTGGTAACGTATGCCAATCGCTCACAAGTCATGGGATAAGGGTACTTGTGTTCTTCCATCTTCTAAGTCCCGCATGGGGACATCGTGATCGCCCCAAGTCCGGAATAGCGCCAAGTCAAGCCCCACGGTGGCCGTGCAGGACCTGTTAGCGGCGGCCCCACTGACAGCACTAATCCGGACTTAGAAATTATATCTTTCTAATCGAACACCACACACGCAACACCACCATACCACCATCTCCTTGCAAGTACCTAAGTACCCGCAACTCCATGGTGAAGGCAATGTCACTCCATCACCAACCTCTTTGCACTGCAAGCACTTGCGTACCTACAACACTCCGAAGAAGGCAACGGCGCGCGATGCTCGACTCCACACACCACACCACACCACACCACCGATGGCCAGCCAGCCAGCCAGCCCAGCTAAGGGCTAACCCACCAACCAACCACCAATGGCCTAGGCCAGCCGGATCCCACCTTCAAGTCCAAGCACAGCCAAGTGCAAGTACCGCCAAGTGTTCACCAACCAACCATCACACCAGGTCAGCCGGCCGGTACCCACCTTCAAGTGCCATTACCCTCGGGTGCAAGCTCAATCAAGTGTTAACCAACCAACCCGGCCAAGGCAGCCAACAGGCCGGCACCCTACAGCACCGACCCGCCATCACCACCTCAACCGTTGACCATGCAAGTGGCCTCGGACAACAGGTGACACCCGAAGTACATCCGAAGAACGTATATCAAGTGTTTGCTCACCAAGTCCTCAACCAACCCCAAGTACCCGGAGGTACCCAGAGTGTTGGATCCGCCAACCCGTCCCGGCACTCCAAGTCCTTGCGAACCCAAAGTGTTTGCCCGGTAGGGCCATTGTATCACAACGCTTGCGACCATGCAAGTGGCCTCGAACAAGGTGACAGGGGTATCTTCACCAAGTTCTCAACCAACCCCAAGTACCCGGAGGTACCCAGAGTGTTGGGTCCGCCAACCACTACCAGCACTCCAAGTCCTCGCGAACATAAAGTGTTTGCCCGGTAGGGCCATTAGACCA
>NW_026689735.1:5000-27500 GCF_943734765.1 Anopheles ziemanni | reverse complement strand
TAGGGCAAGCTAGAATGAACTATCTTACCCAGGACCGCCGGAGCAGTGTGGACCAGTGGAGGACTACACAATCATGAGGTTTGATATCGACTTGTGTGTTTCAATAGGGTACCGATGGTATGTTTTGAACCGATTTGATTTAGCCATTCTGAAGTCATCACTTGGTTGAAGCGCTGAACTAGGGAGGGGCATCGTTTACATATATATTGGTTTTCGCATGCTCTACTAGGTTAATGTCATAGGGTTGGCTATCGAGCATGCCCAAGTGATGACTTGATTGTGTGCTTGCTTGAATTCTTCACATTTCATACCATCGGTTAGTTGTCGAATCATTCCTCGATCATAACCTTCGTTCTTGGTTCATGTATGCTCTCTTCCACATAGGGCAAGCTAGAATTAACTATCTTACCCAGGACCGCCGAAGCAGCGTGGACCAGGGGAGAACTATACTTTGTCTTGTATGCCCTCTTCCACATAGGGCAAGCTAGAATGAACTATCTTACCCAGGACCGCCGGAGCAGCGTGGACCAGTGGAGGACTATACTTTGTTCATTACACCACAGTATTAAGTATGGTGTCCTCTTCCACATAGGGCAAGCTAGAATTAACTATCTTACCCAGGACCGCCGAAGCAGTGTGGACCAGGGGAGGACTATACTTTATACTTCACACACTAGCCAAATTGAAGTCATCACTTGGTTGAAGCACTGAACTAGGGCGAGTCTATCGTTTACTTTGCATTGGGATAATACGCTGCATGCTCTCTTAGGTTAATGTCATGTGATTGGCTATAGAGCATGCCCAAGTGATGACTTTGTTTCAAGCTCAACAGGTAGGGTATTGAGTCCTCTTCCACATAGGGCAAGCTAGAATTAACTATCTTACCCAGGACCGCCGGAGCAGCGTGGACCAGGGGAGAACTATACTTTGTCTTGTATGCCCTCTTCCACATAGGGCAAGCTAGAACTAACTATCTTACCCAGGACTGCAAAGCAGCGTGGACCAGTGGAGGACTATACTTTGTTCATTACACCACAGTATTAAGTATGGTGTCCTCTTCCACATAGGGCAAGCTAGAACTAACTATCTTACCCAGGACCGCCGAAGCAGTGTGGACCAGGGGAGGACTATACTTTATACTTCACACACTAGCCATACTGAAGTCATCACTTGGTTGAAGCGCTGAACTACGGCGGGGTAATCGTTTACAGGTTATAATCATATAGCTGCATGCTCATTAGTAGATAATGGAATATTGTATGGCAATATGAGCATGCCCAAGTGATGACTTTGTTTCAAGCTCAACAGGTAGGGTATTGAGTCCTCTTCCACATAGGGCAAGCTAGAATGAACTATCTTACCCAGGACCGCCGGAGCAGCGTGGACCAGTGGAGGACTCTATACTTTATACTTCACACCACAGTATTGAGTACGACTTGCATAAAGCCCCTAATGAGAACCACGAGGGCTCTCTCAATGTAGAACCACGAGGGCTCTAGTACCGATTCTCTCGGTACGGCTTGGTCCGTGTTCCTTTATGCATGTACTCGCAGAAAGTCTCAACCCGGAGGTCTTGACTTTGATTGTCATAGTTGGACTACGACGGGGCATCCGACCATTGCTGATCGAACACCCCTGATTCACCATCTTTCGGGTAGGCGGTACGCGTACCTCCGGACGCGGAAGTCTCAACCCGGAGGTCTTGACTTTGATTGTCATAGTTGGACTACGACGGGGCATCCGACCATTGCTGATCGAACACCCCTGATTCATCATCTTTCGGGTAGGCGGTGCGCGCACCTCCGACGCGGAAGTCTCAACCCGGAGGTCTTGACTTTGTATTGTCATAGTTGGACTACGACGGGGTATCCGACTCATCGAATACCCCAGAAGCACACCATCTTTCGGGTAGGCGGTACGCGTACCTCCGGACGCGGAAAGTCTCAACCCGGAGGTCTTGACTTTGGTTGTCATAGTTGGACTATGACGGGGCATCCGACCATTGCTGATCGAACACCCCTGTTACACCATCTTTCGGATAGGCGGTGCGCGACACCACCGACGCGGAAAGTCTCAACCCGGAGGTCTTGACTTTGTATTGTTGGATAGTCCTCTTCCACTATAGGGCAAGCTGGAAATATTCCATTTTACCCAGGACTGCCGAGGCAGCGTGGACCAGGGGAGAACTTCACGGAATCTTCAGGCATCCATGATTGCCATAGTGCGTAAGCCGCCGCTGTGTGCGTCAACTCGTTCCCCGTGAGGAGGAGTCTAGCCGCCGCTAAAAGACGAAGCATTAAGTGTCCTCATTCCACTATAGGGCAAGCTAGAATGAACTATCTTACCCAGGACCGCCGAAGCAGCGTGGACCAGGCGAAGACTATACTTTATACTTCACACCACAGTATTGAGTACGACTTGCATAAAGCCCCTAATGAGAACCACGAGGGCTCTCTCAATGTAGAACCACGAGGGCTCTAGTACCGATTCTCTCGGTACCGCTTGGTCCGTGTTCCTTTATGCTTGTACTCGCGGAAAGTCTCAACCCGGAGGTCTTGACTTGGATTGTCATAGTTGGACTACGACGGGGCATCCGACCATTGCTGATCGAACACCCCTGATTCACCATCTTTCGGATAGGAGGTGCGCCCACCTCCGACGCGGAAGTCTCAACCCGGAGGTTCGGACTTAGAGTTTTTCCCATTCAAAAGTTTTTCTCTTAGCCATACTGAAGTCATCACTTGGTGAACGATTGAACTAGGGCGGGTTAATCGTTTATAGGTATCATGTGGTTTGCATGCTCTCTTAGGTTAAGGTCATGTGGTTGGCTATCGAGCATGCCCAAGTGATGACTTTGTTTCACGCTTGCTTGATTTCTTCATGATTCCCTGTTATATAGTGTAATCATTCGAGAACAGGGAATCTTTGGTTTTGCTCAACAGGTATTGGATGTCAACTTGGTATCTAGATCGCATTAAGTCTCAACCCTTAGGTTCGGACTTGTATAGTGACATCTTGTTACGGTCTTGAGTCTCAACCCGCAGGTTCGGACTACTTAGTGTTTGATCGAATATAATATGGCAACTTGTGCCTAAGTCTCAACCCGCAGGTTCGGACTTCTGTTTATTTGGCCAATGTATGTATAAGGCAACTTGTGCCTAAGTCTCAACCCGCAGGTTCGGACTTGTGTATTTGTTCGAAGTCATGTATAAGGCAACGTGTGCCTAAGTCTCAACCCGCAGGTTCGGACTTGTTAGTGTTTCGTCAACTTTCATATGGCAACTTGTGCCTAAGTCTCAACCCGCAGGTTCGGACTTGTGTATTTGTTCGAAGTCATGTATAAGGCAACTTGTGCCTAAGTCTCAACCCGCAGGTTCGGACTTGTGTATTTGTTCGAAGTCATGTATAAGGCAACGTGTGCCTAAGTCTCAACCCGCAGGTTCGGACTTGTTAGTGTTTCGTCAACTTTCATATGGCAACTTGTGCCTGAGTCTCAACCCGCAGGTTCGGACTTCTATAGTGTTTCGTCAATTATCATATGGCAACTTGTGCCGAAGTCTCAACCCGCAGGTTCGGACTTCTGGAAGGATCACTTGGCCACTAATGATCCTTCCGCAGGTTCACCTACGGAAACCTTGTTACGACTTTTACTTCCTCTAAATCATCAAGTTCGGTCAACTTCGATAAAGCAGACGCGGTTCACGAGGATCCAGCGAACGATCATCTCCAAAGACCTCACTAAATAATCCATCGGTAGTAGCGACGGGCGGTGTGTACAAAGGGCAGGGACGTATTCAACGCTGGCTGATGACCAGCACTTACTAGAAGTTCCGAGTTCATATGGACCATTGCAATCCATAATCCCTACTAAGTGAGTATTTGAGTGATTTCCCGTTCCTCTCGGAATAGGAGACACGCTGCTACCCACATTGTAGCACGCGTGTAGCCCAGAACATCTAAGGGCATCACGGACCTGTTATCGCTCGATCTCATTTTGCTAAACACAAATTGTCCTGCTAAGCAGCGTACCGTAAGTGCACTTGCGCACACGAACAGCGAAGGTGTCAGGTCATACTCCACCGAAAGGTCCTAACCCGTTCCAATCGGCATCGACGCATTAACGCTGACTGCGTTCTAGTTAGCATATGTGAGTCACGTTCGTTATCGGAATTAACCAGACAAATCAATCCACGAACTAAGAACGGCCATGCACCACTACCCTTAAATTTGAGAAAGAGCTATTAATCTGTCTCACCTCCATAAGTTCGGACCTGGTAAGTTTTCCCGTGTTGAGTCAAATTGAACCGCAAGCTCCATTTCATTGTGGTGCCCTTCCGTCAATTCCTTTAAGTTTCAACTTTGCAACCATACTTCCCCCGGAACCTGACTTTGGTTTCCCGGAAGCTACTGAGAGCACCTGGTTGTAGCGTCTCCCAATTGCTAGTTGGCATCGTTTACGGTTAGAACTAGGGCGGTATCTAATCGCCTTCGATCCTCTAACTTTCGTTCTTGATTAAAGAAAGCATCCTTGACAAATGCCTTCGCTTTAGTTAGTCTTACGACGGTCTACGAATTTCACCTCTCGCGCCGTAATACTAGTGTCCCCAACTACTTCTGTTAATCATTACCTCCGGTCTGAGTACAAACCAATGAAAGATTAGACCAAGGTCGTATTCCATTATTCCATGCAAGATTATTCTAGGGCGTTTGGGCACCCTGCTTTAAGCACTCTAATTTGTTCAAGGTAAACGTGAGCGGTCGAGCTCTATGTTACACTTGCACCCGTTGAAGGGCACACCATGACACAGACTTGGTGCCCTACCACACCATTGAGTCGCAACCAGATTCCGACTTGGCCCACCGACCACGGGTTGACCGGGTCGGTGGAGCCGGACTGTGTTGGACAAGTATCAACTTCGAACGTTTTAACCGCAACAATTTTAATATACGCTAGTGGAGCTGGAATTACCGCGGCTGCTGGCACCAGACTTGCCCTCCACTTGATCCTCGTAGAAGGATTTATGCTCTACTCATTCCAATTATGAAACATCATTAAAGAGTTTCATATTGTTATTTCTCGTCACTACCTCCCCGTCCCGGGATTGGGTAATTTACGCGCCTGCTGCCTTCCTTGGATGTGGTAGCCATTTCTCAGGCTCCCTCTCCGGAATCGAACCCTGATTCCCCGTTACCCGTTGCAACCATGGTAGTCCTCTATACTACCATCCATAGTTGATAGGGCAGATATTTGCGAGATCTGTCGTCGGTGCGAGACCATACGATCAGCATCATTATCCAGACTTCAACTCAATGACACGGAGAACCCGCGATTGGTTTGACTAATAAGTGCACCAGTTCCCGCGAGGGTCCTGGCATGTTGCATGTATTAGCTCTAGATTTTCCACAGTTATCCAAGTAACTAGGTTGATGATCTCGTAAATTATAGCTGTTATACTGAGCCTTATGCGGTTTCACATTAAATCTGTTTGTACTTAGACATGCATGGCTTAACCTTTGAGACGAGCGTATATTACTGGTAGGATCAACCAGAATTCCGACTTTGCGTTCGAATGTTCATTGTCCCATTGCACCCGGAGGAGCAAACACCACGTTCTATATGTTGTCAAGTCCGGTAGCACACGGGAGGCGAGCCCCCGTGCGAACCTCATTGCCCTCGTATCACACACACCCGATGCACCGGACAGGCACTTGAGCGGCATTCGACTCCGCTAAGCGCACGTGCGCCCGATTGTGCATGCGCCTACGGGGCCTTCATACCCCTACCACAGCGACCTTATGCCAAACTTCCATGAATACTTAGGTGAGCTGACAAGGGCCTTCATTTCCCTACCATCAACTAAAGGACACGCTAGGCGCGTCCGATCATTGCAACTGCGGGGCTTTCATACCCCAATCACCACAGTACGCAATTCACCAGAGTTTAATCACAACCCCCCCGGACATGGCACACTATTAACTTGCAACAAAACTTAGTGTGTGCCGGGCACATCGGTTCCACAAAATCATTCCCGATGTACCCCAATTGGGGTTGTGAACGCATCCATGGTCCTCTGACACACCCAACCAAGCGTGGATACTACATACCTCAAACACCCAGTACACTAACAGACAAATCAATATATGGTTGCTTTCCCCCAGACATTTGCCAATCACTTGGCACCCGGACGGGAACTCGCTCCTGATTGCGCCATTGCCACCCATTTGCCAAGAGCGAGTTCTGTATGTAGATTTCATTTGGAAAGACAACCGTGTACTGGATATTCTATCCGACGATTACAGATGACGAGTACGAGACTCGACTACACTCACGGATAATACATTTTGGGTCGAGATTGCTTTCGGGGTTTTCGATTGGTCTTGCGCTTGTAAACGTATAACTTTGACTTGTGGTAACCTCGGTATGTTAGTCGATCACGTGGTTGTGAACTGGGTAGGGGTGGGCAATCTGTTCACTTGCACTCTGGGTAGGAATATGGTGAGCGCTATAGGTTAAAGATCATGGTATGGTTCCATCGTGATGACTTTCGCTAGATAGTAGTATGTTTGGATAGTTATAACGTTTTTGGCCATTTGTTCATAGTGTTCGGTTCATTCAGGAATTCGATTGGTCTTTGCTTCACACACGTGGTCGATCACTTGGATGTGAACTAGGGTGAGATTAAGGTGTTCACTAGTGCTCTTCGGTTTTGGATCAGTAATGAGCACTTGATTGGTTTCGCATAATATGTATCCATAGTGATGACTCTTTCCAGCTTAAGATTTCGTTACCGGTTTCGAATCCTCCCCACGTTCGCTTTTACTTGGTTAGGTTTTCGAGTGTAGATTTGAAAGCAATCTCATGTATGTATCCCATCTGATATAAGCCACTGACAGTTCATGTCACCTCGTTCAACTCTCGCTGGGTCACAGAAGTATGTTACTGCGCCCATTATCCCTACTCGGATAGGTTCGGTTCGTTCGTTTTATACTACGGTGAGTAAACTCAATTTGTGCATCGCATAGCCATGGAAAGCAAGCTTTCGCGGGCCTCTTCGACTGTTTTGATACGAGCTGTGCCCGTGATGCTTGTCATCCCAGGATACTAGACCCCTTTGGACGACCGCATGACCATCAGAAAGTAAATTCCACGTTCGATTTGGGGTGTGAACCCCGAACATAAAGTCTTTGTGTAGAACCACGAGGGCTCTATAGTACCGATTCTCTCGGTACGCTTGGTCCGTGTTCCTTTATGTTCGTACTCTTGTGTGTATAATATTCATGTTCGGTTTGGGATATTTGCTACTTTCACCAGGGTCCCGTTCTTCATACAAGTCTGCCTTGCTAATGTGGTAACTTTATAGTGTAGTTCTGACATCCCAATTTTGGGACTTAGCCGATTTTTCGTATATTTCCACATGACCCATAGGGTCCCTTTCTTCATACAAGCTTGCCTAGGGCGATCGGTCAAAACTTGTCTTACTATTCGATTGGTCTTCGCAGTTTCACCCTAGGCAATTCGCCTAGGTCTGTCTTCTTGAGGAGGCCAAAACCCGAAATAAGGAGGTCTGGCCGACCCTGAAACCTCCCCTGTCTTAACTACACTAACCCGATTTTTCAGGGTCCTCAGCGCCATACAACTTTGCCTAGGTCACTTATACTCTTGACTTAGGCCATCTGACTTGGTCCGTGTTTCTTCCTAGGGTTCACCTAGGTACTTTGCCTTGCTTGATGTGGTAACTTTTTAGTGTAGTTCTGACATCCCAATTTTGGGACTTAGCCGATTTTTCATGAATTTCCATATGACCCTAAGGGTCCCTTTCTTCATACAAGCTTGCCTAGGGCGATCGGTCAAAACTTGTCTTACTATTCGATTGGTCTTCGCAGTTTCACCCTAGGCAATTCGCCTAGGTCTGTCTTCTTGAGGAGGCCAAAACCCGAAATAAGGAGGTCCAGCCGACCCTGAAACCTCCCCTGTCTTAACTACACTAACCCGATTTTTCAGGGTCCTCAGCGCCATACAACTTTGCCTAGGTCACTTATACTCTTGACTTAGGCCATCTGACTTGGTCCGTGTTTCTTCCTAGGGTTCACCTAGGTACTTTGCCTTGCTTGATGTGGTAACTTTATAGTGTAGTTCTGACATCCCAATTTTGGGACTTAGCCGATTTTTCATGAATTTCCATATGACCCTAAGGGTCCCTTTCTTCATACAAGCTTGCCTAGGGCGATCGGTCAAAACTTGTCTTACTATTCGATTGGTCTTCGCACTTTCACCCTAGGCAGTTTGCCTAGGTCTGTCTTCTTGAGGAGGCCAAAACCCGAAATAAGGAGGTTCAGCCGACCCAGAAACCTCCCCTGTCTGAACTACACTAACCCGATTTTTCAGGGTCCTCAGCGCCATACAACTTTGCCTAGGTCACTTGTACTCTTGACTTAGGCCATCTGACTTGGTCCGTGTTTCTTCCTAGGGTTCACCTAGGTACTTTGCCTTGCTTGATGTGGTAACTTTTTAGTGTAGTTCAGACATCCCAATTTTGGGACTTAGCCGATTTTTCATGTATTTCCATATGACCCATAGGGTCCCTTTCTTCATACAAGCTTGCCTAGGGCGATCGGTCAAAACTTGTCTTACTATTCGATTGGTCTTCGCACTTTCACCCTAGGCAGTTTGCCTAGGTCTGTCTTCTTGAGGAGGCCAAAACCCGAAATAAGGAGGTTCAGCCGACCTAGAAACCTCCCCTGTCAGAACTACACTAACCAGATTTTTCAGGGTCCTCACCGTCATACAACTTTGCCTAGGTCACTTGTACTCTTGACTTAGGCCATCTGACTTGGTCCGTGTTTCTTCTTAGGGTTCACCTAGGTACTTTGCCTTGCTTGATGTGGTAACTTTTTAGTGTAGTTCAGACATCCCAATTTTGGGACTTAGCCGATTTTTCGTATATTTCCATATGACCCATAGGGTCCCTTTCTTCATACAAGCTTGCCTAGGGCGATCGGTCAAAACTTGTCTTACTATTCGATTGGTCTTCGCACTTTCACCCTAGGCAGTTTGCCTAGGTGTAGCTTCTTGAGGAGGTCAAAACCCAAAATAAGGAGGTTCAGCCGACCCAAAAACCTCCCCTGTCTGAACTACACTAACCCGATTTTTCAGGGTCCTCAGCGCCATACAACTTTGCCTAGGTCACTTGTACTCTTGACTTAGGCCATCTGACTTGGTCCGTGTTTCTTCTTAGGGTTCACCTAGGTACTTTGCCTTGCTTGATGTGGTAACTTTTTAGTGTAGTTCAGACATCCCAATTTTGGGACTTAGCCGATTTTTCATGTATTTCCATATGACCCATAGGGTCCCTTTCTTCATACAAGCTTGCCTAGGGCGATCGGTCAAAACTTGTCTTACTATTCGATTGGTCTTCGCACTTTCACCCTAGGCAGTTTGCCTAGGTGTAGCTTCTTGAGGAGGTCAAAACCCAAAATAAGGAGGTTCAGCCGACCCAAAAACCTCCCCTGTCTAAACTACACTAACCAGATTTTTCAGGGTCCTCACCGTCATACAACTTTGCCTAGGTCACTTGCACTCTTGACTTAGGCCATCTGACTTGGTCCGTGTTTCTTCCTAGGGTTCACCTAGGTACTTTGCCTTGCTTGATGTGGTAACTTTTTAGTGTAGTTCAGACATCCCAATTTTGGGACTTAGCCGATTTTTCATGTATTTCCATATGACCCATAGGGTCCCTTTCTTCATACAAGCTTGCCTAGGGCGATCGGTCAAAACTTGTCTTACTATTCGATTGGTCTTCGCACTTTCACCCTAGGCAGTTTGCCTAGGTGTAGCTTCTTGAGGAGGTCAAAACCCAAAATAAGGAGGTTCAGCCGACCCAAAAACCTCCCCTGTCTAAACTACACTAACCAGATTTTTCAGGGTCCTCACCGTCATACAACTTTGCCTAGGTCACTTGTTCTCTTGACTTAGGCCATCTGACTTGGTCCGTGTTTCTTCCTAGGGTTCACCTAGGTACTTTGCCTTGCTTGGTGTGGTAACTTTTTAGTGTAGTTCTGACATCCTCATTTTGGGACTTAGCCGATTTTTCGTAAAATGCCATATGACCCATATGGGTCCTTTCCTTCATATAAGTTTGCCTTGCTTGGTGTGGTAACATTTGAGTGTAGTTCTGACATCATCATTTTGGGACTTAGCCGATTTTTCGTAAAATACCATATGACCCATCAGGGTCCTTTGCTTCATATAAGTTTGCCTTGCTTGGTGTGGTAACATTTGAGTGTAGTTCTGACATCCCCATTTTGGGACTTAGCCGATTTTTCGTAAAATACCATATGACCCATCAGGGTCCTTGCCTTCATATAAGTTTGCCTTGCTTGGTGTGGTAACATTTGAGTGTAGTTCTGACATCATCATTTTGGGACTTAGCCGATTTTTCGTAAAATACCATATGACCCATCAGGGTCCTTTGCTTCATATAAGTTTGCCTTGCTTGGTGTGGTAACATTTGAGTGTAGTTCTGACATCCTCATTTTGGGACTTAGCCGATTTTTCGTAAAATGCCATATGACCCATATGGGTCCTTTCCTTCATATAAGTTTGCCTTGCTTGGTGTGGTAACATTTGAGTGTAGTTCTGACATCATCATTTTGGGACTTAGCCGATTTTTCGTAAAATACCATATGACCCATCAGGGTCCTTTGCTTCATATAAGTTTGCCTTGCTTGGTGTGGTAACATTTGAGTGTAGTTCTGACATCCCCATTTTGGGACTTAGCCGATTTTTCGTAAAATACCATATGACCCATCAGGGTCCTTGCCTTCATATAAGTTTGCCTTGCTTGGTGTGGTAACATTTGAGTGTAGTTCTGACATCCCCATTTTGGGACTTAGCCGATTTTTCGTAAAATACCATATGACCCATCAGGGTCCTTGCCTTCATATAAGTTTGCCTTGCTTGGTGTGGTAACCTTTTAGTGTAGTTCTGACATCATCATTTTGGGACTTAGCCGATTTTTCGTAAAATACCATATGACCCATCAGGTTCCTTGCCTTCATATAAGTTTGCCTTGCTTGGTGTGGTAACATTTTAGTGTAGTTCTGACATCCCCATTTTGGGACTTAGCCGATTTTTCGTAAAATACCATATGACCCATCAGGGTCCTTTGCTTCATATAAGTTTGCCTTGCTTGGTGTGGTAACATTTGAGTGTAGTTCTGACATCCCCATTTTGGGACTTAGCCGATTTTTCGTAAAATACCATATGACCCATCAGGGTCCTTTCCTTCATATAAGTTTGCCTTGCTTGGTGTGGTAACACATGAGTGTAGTTCTGACATCCCCATTTTGGGACTTAGCCGATTTTTCGTAAAATACCATATGACCCATCAGGGTCCTTTGCTTCATATAAGTTTGCCTTGCTTGGTATGGTAACATTTGAGTGTAGTTCTGACATCATCATTTTGGGACTTAGCCGATTTTTCGTAAAATACCATATGACCCATTTGGGTCCTTTGCTTCATATAAGTTTGCCTTGCTTGGTGTGGTAACTTTTTAGTGTAGTTCTGACATCCCCATTTTGGGACTTAGCCGATTTTTCGTAAAATACCATATGACCCATCAGGGTCCTTGCCTTCATATAAGTTTGCCTTGCTTGGTGTGGTAACATTTGAGTGTAGTTCTGACATCCCCATTTTGGGACTTAGCCGATTTTTCGATCAATACCATATGACCCATCAGGGTCCTTTGCTTCATATAAGTTTGCCTTGCTTGGTGTGGTAACATTTAAGTGTAGTTCTGACATCATCATTTTGGGACTTAGCCGATTTTTCGTAAAATACCATATGACCCATCAGGGTCCTTGCCTTCATATAAGTTTGCCTTGCTTGGTGTGGTAACACATGAGTGTAGTTCTGACATCCCCATTTTGGGACTTAGCCGATTTTTCGTAAAATACCATATGACCCATCAGGGTCCTTTCCTTCATATAAGTTTGCCTTGCTTGATGTGGTAACATTTGAGTGTAGTTCAGACATCCCCATTTTGGGACTTAGCCGATTTTTCGATCCATACCATATGACCCATCAGGGTCCTTTCCTTCATATAAGTTTGCCTTGCTTGGTGTGGTAACTTTTTAGTGTAGTTCTGACATCATCATTTTGGGACTTAGCCGATTTTTCGTAAAATACCATATGACCCATATGGGTCCTTTGCTTCATATAAGTTTGCCTTGCTTGGTGTGGTAACATTTGAGTGTAGTTCTGACATCCCCATTTTGGGACTTAGCCGATTTTTCGTAAAATACCATATGACCCATCAGGGTCCTTTCCTTCATATAAGTTTGCCTTGCTTGGTGTGGTAACATTTGAGTGTAGTTCTGACATCCCCATTTTGGGACTTAGCCGATTTTTCGATCAATACCATATGACCCATCAGGGTCCTTTGCTTCATATAAGTTTGCCTTGCTTGGTATGGTAACATTTGAGTGTAGTTCTGACATCATCATTTTGGGACTTAGCCGATTTTTCGTAAAATACCATATGACCCATTTGGGTCCTTTGCTTCATATAAGTTTGCCTTGCTTGGTGTGGTAACTTTTTAGTGTAGTTCTGACATCCCCATTTTGGGACTTAGCCGATTTTTCGTAAAATACCATATGACCCATCAGGGTCCTTGCCTTCATATAAGTTTGCCTTGCTTGGTGTGGTAACATTTGAGTGTAGTTCTGACATCCCCATTTTGGGACTTAGCCGATTTTTCGATCAATACCATATGACCCATCAGGGTCCTTTGCTTCATATAAGTTTGCCTTGCTTGGTGTGGTAACATTTAAGTGTAGTTCTGACATCATCATTTTGGGACTTAGCCGATTTTTCGTAAAATACCATATGACCCATCAGGGTCCTTGCCTTCATATAAGTTTGCCTTGCTTGGTGTGGTAACACATGAGTGTAGTTCTGACATCCCCATTTTGGGACTTAGCCGATTTTTCGTAAAATACCATATGACCCATCAGGGTCCTTTCCTTCATATAAGTTTGCCTTGCTTGATGTGGTAACATTTGAGTGTAGTTCAGACATCCCCATTTTGGGACTTAGCCGATTTTTCGATCCATACCATATGACCCATCAGGGTCCTTGCCTTCATATAAGTTTGCCTTGCTTGATGTGGTAACATTTGAGTGTAGTTCTGACATCACCATTTTGGGACTTAGCCGATTTTTCGTAAAATACCATATGACCCATCAGGGTCCTTTCCTTCATATAAGTTTGCCTTGCTTGATGTGGTAACATTTGAGTGTAGTTCTGACATCACCATTTTGGGACTTAGCCGATTTTTCGATCCATACCATATGACCCATCAGGGTCCTTTCCTTCATATAAGTTTGCCTTGCTTGATGTGGTAACATTTGAGTGTAGTTCTGACATCATCATTTTGGGACTTAGCCGATTTTTCGATCCATACCATATGACCCATCAGGGTCCTTTCCTTCATATAAGTTTGCCTTGCTTGATGTGGTAACATTTGAGTGTAGTTCTGACATCCCCATTTTGGGACTTAGCCGATTTTTCGATCAATTCCATATGACCCATCAGGGTCCTTTTTCTTCATATAAGTTTCCCAAGACTTAGTGCTTTTTACCTTTGGACACCAATATCACCCTTACGGGTTTCTTTGATCTTCTCACTTTGTATTGACCAAATGTAGGTCTTGCCATGCCAAACATATAATTGTTCTACACCAAGTCTCTATCTCGTACCGCCAGCTCGGTACATTCGATCAACCTGCCCTTAAGGCACCCGGGACTTAGCCATTTTTTCACATTTTTCATGATTTTGAGGCAACTTTTCTCGACTTTGTCACCTTATATCACCAAGATCCTTTCCCTTTAGCGCTTCACTCTGTTCGTATGATATTTAGCGCTGACTATCACCTTTCTATCGCTGACCTCAACTTCTTATTCGGTGCCATAGAGCCAGAGATATTTGGTGTATGCTGTTATAAGGGAAGTTTGTCACTTTTTCAAAGGCCCACTTTGGGACGCCCATATCTCACCTTCACGTATCTTCGATCTTCTTGTCGTCTATGGACGAAACTTAGGTCTTGTATTGGCCAACTTATAAATGTTCTACGGCCAAGCCGTATCTCTTACCGCCAGCCCGGTATTCATGGACTTAGTCGGATTTTCGCCTCTCGTGGTAACAATTTCTGACTTTGACTCACAATAACACCCGAACGGTCACATGCTAGCGCTTTGCTTGGTAGGAATTATAGTTAGCGCTACCTTTTCTCTTTCCATCGATACCTTGTTCGTTCCATTCCATGCCATACAGCCGAAGTTATGATGTTTCCCGTTTTCCATATCATGTGGAGCTTATGCTCTGGGAAAACCATCTAACACCTGTACCACCCTTTTGGGTACCACCGATCTCGTCACTATGTTCGGGCCAAATATAGGTTATAACATGCCCAACATATAATTGTTCTACACCAAGTCTCTATCTCTTACCGCCTGCTCGGTATTTTACTCGTAAGTCCAAATTTCACAACTTGTACTTTTTGGCCCAATGTACTCGAGTTTCAATTTTGGAAACATTTTTCGACTTTGACACTTAATAACTTCCAAATCATGCTAGTTAGCGCTTTGCTTTCTTCTAGTCGTATCTAGCGCTGGGTGTTACCTTTCCAAAACATATCCTAGCTTAACAATCCATGCCATACAGCCGGAGCTATACGGTGCACAAGTCAAATCCATTTTAGCCATGTTTCATTTTTGCCAATTTTTGACCACTCGTATCACCCTTCCAGAGTGGTCCGATCTTCTCGCTGTCTATGGACGACTTTTAGGTCTCGTAGAGGCAAACTTATAAGTATTCTACGTCAACCCGCTATCTCTTACCGCCTGCTCGGTATTCTTGGTCTTGTGTGATTTTTGGAAATTTTGGTATTTTTTTTCCACTTTGTCGCTTAATAACTCAGTTTTGCTCAACACTTAGCGCTTCGGTTGTTTGGGATTATAGTTAGCGCTTGGTTCGACCTTTCCAACACTGATCTTAGCTTGTCGATCCGTTCCATACAGCCTGAGTTATTCGCGATACCGTGTTTCAACCCATTTCTCAAGTCTCGTTTTGGTCCAACTTTGAACCAGCCATATCACCCTGATGGCTACCTCCGATCTTCTCGCTCTATATTGGCCAAAGTTAGTTCTTGTGGTAACGTACTTATGATTGTTCTACGCCGTGTTCGTAGCTCTTATCGTTCGCCCGCTATTTTCGATCATAAGGTGAATTTTCGCCTCTAAACCACCATTTTTCACCTTTGCCCTCTAATATGACCGACTTGCTCAACACCTAGCGCTTCGCTTGGTAGGACACATAGCTAGCGCTCGTCAAGACCTTTCCAACGCATATCCAAGCTTTCCGATCCGAGCCATACAGCCTGAGCTATAGGCGATACCGTTTTTCCCATTTTCTTGGTCACATGCACTTTAGGGTACCCCTTTTTGCCTTTGACCCTTAATACCTCCTCCGGGTCACTAGTAGGCGCTCAGCTTGGTAGGAAACATAGCTAGAGCAGGCCTTCACCTTTCCAAAACTGCCGAAAGTGTATCGATCCGACATCTAGAACCAAAGTTATGGTCATTCCCATCCTGCTCTACTTTCATGGTCAACCTCCACCAAGCACACCTAGGTTGGACCAACTTTCACCAACTCATCTCGAACCCCAAATTTGCTTCGACCTACTAGGTTTCCCTAGTAAAGTGGTCAAAACATCCATTACAACACGACTGGTCTTTCTGGTGGTCGACCTAGGCGACTTTGTTCGACGACCACCACCCCATGGAACTAAAAGACGTCCCTTGATACGGACCACCGATACATTTTCCGGCCTGTCTAAACTACACTCATCGAAATTTTTTTGGGTCCCCACCGTCATACAAGTTTGCCTAGGTCAAGTTTTTCTTCCGGATCGGCCGCGGACCTCACTTTTCATTATCTAGGGAGGCCATAGGGCCCCAAAAGGGGTTTTTTAAAATTTTCGACACTTTCGACTTTGGTCGGATTTTTTCCGATTTTGGTCCGACCTAGGGACTTGGTGGTCCAAGGAGCCTCGGGACCAAACTTTTTTCTCAGGGGTCCCTACCTCCATACAACTTTGCCTAGGTCAATTTTTTGTTCCAAATCGACCGCGGATTTCACTTTTCAATATCTGGGGCTCGTGTAGAGTCCGAATATGAGGTTTTCTCATTTTTCGACATTTTCGACTTTTTTCGACTTTTTTCGGGTTTTTCGACCTAGGGGTCCGCCGAACAAATTTTGGGTCAAAAATTTTTATTGAACTAGTCGAAAGTACGCAAAAAGATAAGACTTTTTGCCGAAGACACCATGCCCCGGAACCGACTCCTTCCCCTTCAAAATTGGGGACAAACGTGATTTTTGAAACTTTTCCTTAGGGAGCCCAAGACTTAGAAAATTTTCAAATTCTCGATTTTTCGATTGCGAGCTAGCGCTTTGCGGTCTTCGGCAATGTTGTAGATCTCGACGAGATAAGACTTTTTGGTCAAGGGACATTTTGCCCTCCGACCCCTCCTTCCCCCCGCAAATCGCCACCCAAAGTGCAATTTTTGCATTTTCACCTCTTTGCACGCACTGTTCGGCCCAAATGGCCACTTTCTATGGGTCTGAGCGCTTTGCGGTCTTCGGCAAACTTTTAGAGCGTACCAAGCCCTAATTATAATTCTTCTACACCACCTTCGTACCTCTTCATCCCTGGCCGCTATTCGCGTACCAAGGTAATTTTTGTTCATTTTGTCAACATTTTTCATCTTTGACTGCTTATATCGGCCTTGCCATGAACCGATAGCGCTTCGCTGTGTTCTAACGTAAGTTAGTACTGCTCAATACCTTTCCAAATCATGTCTTAGATTGTCATTTGCTTGCATACAGCCGGAGCTATGAGCGATACCGTAAAAAGTACCGAAACTTGGAAAAATCCTTTGATCGCCCATATCCCCCCTTTGGGGGCCAGATATCGAAAAAAGTTCTGATTCAAAAAGTTGCGCATTAACGTGTTCTAGTTATGCCTAAAACATTTCACTTCGCTAGCTGGCCTGCAACTTAGCCGTAATTGGGATTTTAGGGTGTTCTTGGAGGGCCCATTTCCTGCGACTTGGTATCTTTTGGGCCCAATGTTTCTCTAATATCTCCACGCGTTTTCCAGATAGCCTTTTCAAACTTTCAGGGTGCCTAGAACACCTCAAGACCTTTCCAACGCTATGCCGTTTGCCTCGCTCGGACATCTACAGCCAAAGTTATTCGAGGTACACGGTACCTTACCCTGTTTTCTCAGTACTTGGTCGAAAATTTCGATCAGCCATATGACCGACTTGGACAACCCTGAGCGGGTTGGCCCCATATAACTAAACTTTCGTCTCGTAGAGGCAAACTTATAAATATTCCACGTCAACTCGCTATCTCGTACCGCCTTGACGGTATACTTGGTCCAAGGGCCATTTCCAGCGACTTGGTCGCAATTTCGCTCTAAGTTTCGCTAATACCTTCGTCCGTGGACATGGTGATTTTTTGTTCGTATTTTTCCTTGATAGTCCCACTCAAGGCTATTCCATACCAGAGCCAAGCGTCCCGCTAAGTGCCATACAGCCTGAGCAGTAATTCATGAAAGGTACCTCTACCAGTTTTTGCCATACTTGGGTACAAACTTTGGATCGCCCATATCTCCACTTTGGAGGCCAGCCAGCACCTTGGCCTCATATACTTTTTTGTTGGTCATACCATGCACCAAATATAATTGTTCTACGCCAACTTGCTATCTCTTCTCCAACTTGCCGTTATTCTTGGTCCAAGTCCCATTTCATTCGTTTTTGGACCCATTTTGCTATATGTTTCACTAATAGCTTCGGCCATGGACAAGCTGATTTTCTATTTGTATTTTTCCTTGATAGTCCCACTCAAGACCATTCCAAAACACACCGCAGCTTGTCGCTCGGTGGCAAACTGACCGAGTTATAATTCATGAAAGGTACCTCAACTTGGTACACCACGTGGTCGGCCCAAACCATAAACCGACCAAACGACCGACTTGGAGCACCCTGACCGGGTTGGCCCCATATAATGAAAGTTGCGTCTCTACACGCCCAACTTATGAATATTCTACGCCAAGTCGCTATCTCTTACCGGTAAGCCGGTATTCACCTTCCAAGGGGGATTTTGGTCAAGTGCCATTTCCTGCGACTTGGTCCCCGAATACGACCATCATCACCTAATATCTCCGTGGTCTTTCAACTCAGCCTCATGAAACTTTCAGGGTAGATAGGTCTTCCCGAGACCTTTCCAACGGTGAGCCGTTTGCCTCGCTCGGCCATATACAGCCGAAGTTATTAATGGTACTTGGTACCTTACCCTGTTTTTTCCATACTTGTTCGTACTTGGGTACAAACTTTGTATCGCCCATATCTCCACTTTGGAGGCCAGCCAGCACCTTGGCCCCAAATACTTTTTTGTTGGTCATACTATGCCCAAAATATAAATGTTCTACGTCAACTTGCTATCTCTTCTCCAACTTGCCGTTATTCTTGGTCCAAGTCCCATTTCATTCGTTTTTGGACCCATTTTGCTATATGTTTCACTAATAGCTTCGGCCATGGACAAGCTGATTTTCGATTGGTATTTTTCCTTGATAGTCCCACTCAAGACCATTCCAAAACACACCGCAGCTTGTCGCTCGGTGGCAAACTGACCGAGTTATAATTCATGAAAGGTACCTCAACTTGGTACACCACGTGGTCGGCCCAAACCATAAACCGACCAAACGACCGACTTGGAGCACCCTGACCGGGTTGGCCCCATATAATAAAAGTTGCGTCTCTACACGCCCAACTTATGAATATTCAACGCCAAGTCGCTATCTCTTACCGGTAAGCCGGTATTCACCTTCCAAGGGTGATTTTGGTCAAGTGCCATTTCCTGCGACTTGGTCCCCGAATTGGACCATCATCACCTAATATCTCCGTGGTATTTCAACTCAGCCTCATGAAACTTTCAGGGTAGATAGGTCTCCCCAAGACCTTTCCAACGATGAGCCGTTTGCCTCGCTCGGCCATCTACAGCCGAAGTTATTAATGGTACTTGGTACCTTACCCTGTTTTTTCCATACTTGTTCGTACTTGGGTACAAACTTTGGATCGCCCATATCTCCACTTTGGAGGCCAGCCAGCACCTTGGCCCCATATACTTTTTTGTTGGTGATACCATGCACCAAATATAATTGTTCTACGCAAGCTTGCTATCTCTTCTCCAACTTGCGGTTATTTTTGACTCAAGTCCCATTTCCAGAGTTTTTGGTACCAATTTGCTCAATGTTTCGCTAATAGCTTCGCCCAAGGACTTTGTGATTTTTTGTTCGCATTTTTCCTAAATAGTCCCACTCAAGACTATTCCAAATCACACCTTAGCTTGTCGCTCAGTGCCATACAGCCAGAGTTTTAATTCATGAAAGGTACATCACCTTGGTACACCACGTGGTCGGTCCAAATCATCAACCAACCATATGACCGACTTCGAGTCGAGCTAGCGGCTAGGCTCAATATAATGAAATGCGTGTCTTGATGCGGGCTACTGACGGTCTGAACAATGTAGCTCGCTAGCTCGTCTCTAAACTTGTGTTTTGGTCGAATATTGGGTGTTCATGTACCACTTCGGGTAACATGGACTTTGGTGCAACTTTACCACTTGTGCACTTAATAACTTCCCGGTCATTCAAGTCTTTGCCTTCATACTTTCAGGGTAGTTAGGTCTCGTCAAGACCTTTCCATACATATGCCAAACTCATCGATCGGACATCTATAGCCCGAGTTATTCGCGGTACACCGTACCTTACCCTGTTTTTTCCTCAATTGGGTACAAACCTTGGAACACCCATATCGCCCCTTTAGAGACTAGCTGGCACGTTGGCCTCATATAATGATAAGTGCACCTCAACTAGGGCTACTGACGGTCAGAACATTTCAACTTGCTAGCTCGGGCCCACACTTGTGTTTTTCTCGAATATATGGTTCAAGTGTGCCACTTTGGGCACTTTTGGACATTTTGTCCCCACACAACTTTCTTGCCTTGGTAGATAGGGTCTTGTGATCTTGGGCAAAAAGATGCACCAAGATATAGTCTAACTTTCGTTCTTGTACCGCAAAGCGCTATCTCAAACACCCGAGGAGATAGAAAGTGATTATGTTCGGTATATCGGTCTTCCATGGCCTACTATGGTAAGCCCCTGCAGGTATGCAACCGAAGGTGCTTGGTACATGTATTTGGTGCAATATCGGTGCAAAGTAGGTGTTTCCTTGATCGGGCTATAACTTTCTTGGTTGATGTTGGATTGCTTTGCGGTCTTCGGGGGATAGTTAGGGAACATGTTGGCCAACATTTCCTTATTCCTCAGCCTGGCCGTACCTCTAACCGTCTAGGCGGTATACATGCTCTAAGTTGGAACTTGTGTTCCTTTGGGTAACTTCTCTGACTTTGACGCTTAATAACTTTCGTTCATATGCAGTCTAAGCTCTGCAACTCTCAGGAAAGCTAGTACTACTCATTTCCTTTCCATATCAGTCTTTGGCTTGTCGATCCGATGTCTACAGCCTTACTTATTCACGTTCCCTGTGAAGGTAGGTTTTTGCCCATTTTCCAGTTCATGTGGTAACATTCCTAGACTTTGCCGGCTTTCTCTTCATGTGGTAACTTGCTTGCTCATGTGGTAACTTGGAAGTGTATTTCTGACAGACCCAATCTGGGACTTAGCCGATTTTTCTCTTCATATTATATGGATCCTGGACTTAGCCGATTTTTCTCTTCATATCATATGGATCCATCACTAGGCCATCTTGCTTGCTTGTGTGGTAACTTGGAAGTGTATTTCTGACAGACCCAATCTGGGACTTAGCCGATTTTTCTCTTCATATTATATGGATCCTGGACTTAGCCGATTTTTCTCTTCATATCATATGGATCCATCACTAGGCCATCTTGCTTGCTTGTGTGGTAACTTGGAAGTGTATTTCTGACAGACCCAATCTGGGACTTAGCCAATTTTTCTCTTCATGTCATATGGATCCTTCACACGGCCTTCTTGCTTGCTTGTGTGGTAACTTGAAAGTGTATGTCTGACAGACCCAATCTGGGACTTAGCCGATTTTTCTCATCATATTATATGGATCCTGGACTTAGCCGATTTTTAGGTTATTATATATGGATCCTGGACTTAGCCGATTTTTCTCTTCATATAATATGGATCCTGGACTTAGCCGATTATTAGGTTATTATATATGGATCCTGGACTTAGCCGATTTTTCTCTTCATATAATATGGATCCGGGACTTAGCCGATTATTAGGTTATTATATATGGATCCTGGACTTAGCCGACATTTCTCTTCATATAATATGGATCCGGGACTTAGCCAATTTTTCTCTTCATATAATATGGATCCGGGACTTAGCCGATTTTTCTCTTCATATAATATGGATCCGGGACTTAGCCAATTTTTCTCTTCATGTGGTAACGTATGCCAATCGCTCACAAGTCATGGGATAAGGGTACTTGTGTTCTTCCATCTTCTAAGTCCCGCACGGGGACATCGTGATCGCCCCAAGTCCGGAATAGCGCCAAGTCAAGCCCCACGGTGGCCGTGCAGGACCTGTTAGCGGCGGCCCCACTGACAGCACTAATCCGGACTTAGAAATTATATCTTTCTAATCGAACACCACACACGCAACACCACCATACCACCATCTCCTTGCAAGTACCTAAGTACCCGCAACTCCATGGTGAAGGCAATGTCACTCCATCACCAACCTCTTTGCATTGCAAGCACTTGCGTACCTACAACACTCCGAAGAAGGCAACGGCGCGCGATGCTCGACTCCACACACCACACCACACCACACCACCGATGGCCAGCCAGCCAGCCAGCCCAGCTAAGGGCTAACCCACCAACCAACCACCAATGGCCTAGGCCAGCCGGATCCCACCTTCAAGTCCAAGCACAGCCAAGTGCAAGTACCGCCAAGTGTTCACCAACCAACCATCACACCAGGTCAGCCGGCCAGTACCCACCTTCAAGTGCCATTACCCTCGGGTGCAAGCCCAATCAAGTGTTAACCAACCAACCCGGCCAAGGCAGCCAACAGGCCGGCACCCTACAGCACCGACCCGCCATCACCACCTCAACCGTTGACCATGCAAGTGGCCTCGGACAACAGGTGACACCCGAAGTACATCCGAAGAACGTATATCAAGTGTTTGCTCACCAAGTCCTCAACCAACCCCAAGTACCCGGAGGTACCCAGAGTGTTGGATCCGCCAACCCGTCCCGGCACTCCAAGTCCTTGCGAACCCAAAGTGTTTGCCCGGTAGGGCCATTGTATCACAACGCTTGCGACCATGCAAGTGGCCTCGAACAAGGTGACAGGGGTATCTTCACCAAGTTCTCA